>NC_139948.1:892500-902500 GCF_963454915.1 Gymnoscopelus microlampas | reverse complement strand
CTTGATACAAACTCTTTTTAAAGGAGTAATAAGTAATAAGTAATATATGTCCTGATCCACAGCACCCACAGTTTAAGAACCATGGTGAATCTTCATCATGTCAGAGTTTCTCAGAATGCTACAAATACTGTCGTAGCAGTAATGAAGACAAGTTGAATACCTCTCCAATGTTAAAGTTTGCAGAGTGTGTGGGTGCAAGGGGACTTGTGGTGATTGCGTTTTGGTTTACAAAACGTGTGCCACAAATGTCTACTAATGTGTATAATTCCTACACCTCCTGTTGCATAAGTATTGCCGTACAGTTGCACTGTTATATTTGTAGGAGCCAGAATTGACCTGTGTGCAACTTGGATTTAAGATGGCTCAAACCCAAATCAACCATGATTGGAGATTGTGTATTTTTTTTTCAAAATTATTTTTTCTTTTCTTTTCTAAGAAACAGCCAGGCAAACGGCATGAACTTTCAAAACCCTGTCTCACGGTTTTTGTCACTTTTGTCACAATGACATTTGTAGCATTTCTTGTGCCCCCTATGGGTGGAGGTGAAATCACATTTGGCTCTGCGTTATTTAGAGGCTCATTGATGTGTGATTCAAATTTTGGGCAGATCGAATGCTGTTTTTTTTTTTTTAGCTAAACAGGGCCTTCCTGCAAATTTCGGAAGCCAGTCCTAGGCCAATCAGAATGGAATATAAAACATGTGACTGTTACATCCATCTTGATCACATGACTCCAGATATAATGTGTACCGATTTGCATGAGTTTTGGACAACATCTGTAGGAGTAGTAGAAAAAAGTGTGTCTTAAAAACAACGCAAACTGGCAGAAAATCTTGACAGGCAAAAATGGCCGAGGCCTATATGAGGAGTTGTGTCATATATAACGCAAGGATTCCAATTTGCGAGCCCTGGGTAGCCAGCCCCGCCTGGTGGAGATCTCCACTCAGAGGAGTGTACTCTTCTACTCATTATTGTTGTCATTGGCCCGGACCACTGGCCTAGCGGTCTGGGCACCTACTGTAGGCTATAATGTAGCCTGCCAGCGCACCGTGGGTTCATGTCCCGTTCCTGATGATCTTTACTGTGTGTCTCTCCCCGTCTCTTTCTACCTCTTTCCTGTCAATCTTCACCTAAAAAATCTATCAATAAAGGCAGAAAAGCCTAAAACAAATCTTGATTTAAAAAAAATAAATATATTGTTGTGTTATTATTTTATTTGTGTTCATCATTATTACCATTATTGTGTGTCAGATGAAAGTGGAAGGCTCCCAAGAAGACGGCGACCCCACGGGGACCGACCCCGGTGACAGTAATGTAACGGACTGCGGCAGCGCTCGCGGGCCCATGTCGTCTGCTAACGGCGAGCCCTGCAGCACTGTTGGCGGACCTGCGCTGTCCGCTAACGGCGACACGCGCTGCGGCAGCGTGTCGCGGCTGCTGAGCGCGGTGGAGCGCGAGCTGCAGGCGGGACGCGAGAAAGGCGACCCCACCGAGCAGCGGCTCACCATCACACTGGAGGACGCCGAGCTGTGGCGCAAGTTCCAGCAAATCACCAACGAGATGATCGTCACCAAGAGTGGAAGGTAAGGGAGACGTGGTGTGTGTGTGTGTGTGTGTGTGTGTGTGTGTGTGTGTGTGTGTGTGTGTGTGCGTGCGTGCGTGCGTGTGTGTGTGTGTGTGTGCGCGTGCGCGTGCGTGTGCGTGTGCGTGCGCGTGCGTGCGTGCGTGTGTGTGCACTACTGTATTCACCTGTTTCCTAGGCTGTGTGTTTTCCACTTCCTGTCGATTTCATTGGATATCATTGGTCATCTGACCAGTTTCATTGGATTTCATTGGATCAAATCGACAGGAAGTGGAAAACACACAGCCTAGGAAACAGGTGAATAGGGCATAGCAGTGGTGGCCATTTTGTGGTGCCATAGACTGAAAGCCCATTCATTTTTGCCATAGAGACTTCGAAAATATTTATCTAAATTATTTTAGGCTCCTGGTCAATCATGACCATAAAACATTTTAACATTTAAAAACATATATTTGAATATTCAATTATATTATACTATATTCAATAAATACCCTTTTTATTGCGGTTTTCAAATATGTTTTGACACACATGTTTCGAATGTTTGCCTGGATGGCTTGGTTCCACGCTTAAAATAATTTGTATAGGCCTAAATAGTTTCGAGCTTGTAGATTGGCTATTTTCAGCATTAGGTTTAGGGTTGAAAACTGCTTGTTCATGTGTCTGCTATCACGTCTGCTTCGATACACTTATTTGTTTTAGCTCTTGCTCATTTGATTTTCCTATTTGTCTCATCTGTTTAAGAAAGTAGGTAGCTGATATATTGCCCTTTTACCTCAGCGCTAGGTATACTCTTAGGGACCAATCGAAATTTACAGAAGGGGGTCCCTGGAGGAAAATAGGGGAGGGTCATGCCTTTCTAATTGTAGTACAAGGGAGGGTCAGCTAATTGTACTTTGAATCCAAGGGAGGGTCATGCAATTTTGAATTGATAAAATAGTCCATTTTTTATATACCTTTTTAGTACACCAGAACAGTGGTCAATGGCCCCTCTATTTCAAATTATACAAAGGATTCAAATCCAGTAACACCTTGGTCTATTTAGAATCAATGACGGTCGTTAACAAGCCATCAACGCACAGCAAGTGTGAACGACCCAGTCAAATATATTCAGAGTCTTAATGATGGTGGTTGAACAATTAAAAACTTCAACAGGTGTTAGGCATATTAGGGAGATGCATTATCCCAATTTCCAACACAGAGATATCCTCTTTTAAGTGTGTTTTTGTTACTCATAGAATTACATACACCGGGTAGGTTACAATGACCAATTTATAACTGGATATTGGAAGACTCATAAAGCACTAAGCTTGTTTAAAATGAGATCCACATGCACACAAATCATGATGACATATAAGAGACAGACAGATATATTATACAGACTACTATACAGAACGTCATACAATCAGCTTACAGGTTACTGGTATGAAGAGTGAAAACTATGTACAAGAGAAGAAAAAAATCAGGGAGGGGGGGAGTGGGGGGGGGGGTTAAGACTTAGACAGGGGCCATTTTCGAATTGCAAAAGTACAAGCAAGCACATGTGATTGATATGGGCACATTTCCTACTAATGATGACTCAACCAGGTAAACCGGTACAGTTTCCCTTGAAATTCTAACTCCCATTTCTGTGGAAGTTCTTGACATCCGACTTCCAAGTAACTGACAACATTGATGCGTCTTAACGCATCAATGCAACCTGAGACAGGCTTTATTTGAGCCTGTAACTAAATACAGGCTCAAATAAAAGCCTGTATTTACCTTGATGTACTAAAACCTCCCTTAAAGTCATCCTTGAGTTGAAGTTAATTTCTGTTGTCATGCACATTAACAGTATCCACCATCGATAAAATAAAATATAAAACAAATCTTCACCTTCCTACATTACTAAATGCATGGTCAGGGACCACATGCAATACCTCCACGGACCACCAGTTAAAAACCCATGAGGTAGGCAACAGTGTAGTCACTGTAGTTAATAATTATGGGATCCTGTCACTACAGACACTACACTGTGCATTAGCAAGACTGACTACAGTAATGTTCTAATCAATGTGGAAAGCAACACATTGGACATATTATCAGTTTTAAATGTCATGTTGTTGTATTTGATGGGGAGGGTTAGGGGTGTCAAGATAGCACTAATTTCACGACACATACATGATGTTGGGCATATGATATCGATATGATACATAATTAATGTTCTTTTCTCATGTATCATCAACATTGGCCATCATCTTTAGTTTAAAATAACAATTATAAAGCACTTTAAAAAAACAATTACAAAGTGCTTTGTACACGCAAATAATACATTTATGCAAGCTTAAGGGAGAAGTGAAGTTGTCACTAACTATAAACCCATTGTTTCAGAGGACAGATAGGCACTAATATAACAAATATAAATAATATAACACTGCATAACTATAAATTCCACAAACCTCATATTTTTGTCATCTGGACTTTACGAACCAAGTGCAGACTAGTTATTTACAGCTCAAAACAAATCTATAATACCAGATACAGTATAATACCATGTAAACAATCTTAGATTAGATGTACTGTAGGCCTATTTGAGAGTGCAGAGGCATAACTGCTTTGACGCATGTCACATTAACGAGCGTTAACGAGCATCAGCTGACATTTCGTATCATACACCATAGAACTCCTATAACTTTCTCCGGCAAAAAAAAAAAAAAAAAAAAAATGTTACGATACAGTATGACATCTTGACAATACCTATCGTCACATTTTAATACCACGATAGGCTATATCGTTGGACAATATATAGTATATAACTCCAATAGGCGGGGAGGGTTAGTCTTTTTTTTTAATCACTTGGGGAGGGTCATTGATTTTTTTTTTTTGTCAAAGGGAGGGTCATGGCATTTTAGATAAGGGCACATACATTTTCTCCAGGGGTACCCTTCTTTAAAAATCGACCTGTCCCTTAGTTGCTTGTTTTAGAAGAGAATGCACTTAAGACTTCTGGTGATTAGTAGTTTTGTTCCCGACCTATTAGTCAATGAGCCAGACAAGATTTCATTATCAAAAGAGTGGGCAAAACCATACCTATATTAAATTGTTCATAGGGTCAATACGAGTAAATAAATATATGATAACCTCTCCACAGGAGTAGCTTTTTCATGGTTATCACACATTTTGTTATTTTCCCCATACGTACATGACAGGTGAAAAAATGACAAAATTTAACAAAGAGTTATCATAATGAAACTTCCTGAGTTGATTACTTACATGAAGACAATGATTTATCGTATTACAAGTTTTCTGAAATTGTATATTTAAATATGCAAATTAGGCATTTAGTCCATGAGCCAGAGCCCCAAAATTGAGCCAGATATTGAATATTCCCTCGTTAAAAACCTTTGACTCCAACATCTTAACAAAATGAAATAAGTATGTTGACTCTGGCTTTGTCCAATGTTCCAATGTTGATTCTGGAAAGTTATGCAAATTTGGGCATATTTTCCTAATGCCTAATTTGCATATTTAAATACACAATTTCAGAAGACTTGTAATACGATAAATCATTGCCTTCATGTAAGTAATCAACTCAGGAAGTTTCATTATGATAACTCTTTTTTTCAATTTTGTCATTTTTTCACCTGTCATGTACGTATGGGGAAATTAACAAAATGTGTGATAACCATGAAAAAGCTACTCCTGTGGAAAGGTTATCATATATTTATTTACTCGTATTGACCCTATGAACAATTTAACATAGGTTTGGTTTTGCCCACTCTTTTGATAATCATTGCTCAATTTTGGGGCTCTGGCTCATATACTATATGTTGAATGCACTTATTGTAAGTCGCTTTGGATAAAAGCATCTGCTAAATGACTGTAATGTAATGTAATGTGGCACAAAGTGACGCGCTGCGAACTTCTACATCTGCTATTGTTGAACATTTTTGAGAGTGTTTGAACTTTTTTTTTTAAACAAATCTATTCTTCTGGGGGTCCCTGGCACAAAACTTTTTCAGATGGGGGTCCGCGGCCAAATATATACACTATCAATTTGGGGCTCCTGGGCACGAAAACATTTGCGATCTACTGGCTTAAAGGCACTGAATTTACTGTGTGCTTATTATCATTACTCATTTATCTAATTGTTTCTGCACATATCATCATTCCCTGACCCGCTGATTGAATCTTTTTGGCCGCATGCCCGTTTTGTGGTGACCTTCTCTTGAGCGCTGAGAGGGGGGCGTGACCGCTGAGAGGGGGCGTGACCGCCAGCTCGCGCTGGAGGGTCCGGTCGTAGCCTCCGGTGGGCGGTCGTCCATTTACACATTTCCAAATCACCACTTTACCCACTGGTATGGTTAGGTAAAACACTAACTGATACTTGAAATGTGTGTGTGTGTGTGTGTGTGTGTGTGTGTGTGTGTGTGTGTGTGTGTGTGTGTGTGTGTGTGTGCGTGCGTGCGTGCGTGCGTGCGTGCGTGCGTGCGTGCGTGCGTGTGTGTGTGTGTGTGTCTGTGTGTGTGTGTGTGTGTGTGTGTGTGTGTGTGCGAGAGAGAGAGAGACAGAGAGAGAGAGAGAGAGAGAGAGAGAGAGAGAGAGCGATAGCGAGATAAACAAAATATAAATGCACAGAAAGGGAGCTCCTCACCCTCATTGGAGACGGCTGCCATCAAAGTTCATACAGTATGCGTAAATTCTGCCCGTCAGATGCAAAAGATCGCAACTTGAATGGGAAACATTGTTTATGCATAGCTTGATGGCCTGGAACTGTCAAATGTGTTGCAGGGTGCACTGGCACTGTTGTACAATGAAGTAAGTCATCAATTTACGAACAATCTGAAAGTTGAAAGGTGGTACAAGGTTTCTGACCGTCTGCATCGTTATTTAAGCCAGGTTCGTCTAGTGACTAAATAGGCTCTATGCACAGCAGCTACATTGGACAGAAATTGGGCCCCTTCCTTGCTTCCTTCACAGGCGTTACCAATGACACTAATGAAGGCTCTGTTCCATTTAGTGTAGCACAGTGGTTCTCAAACTTTTTAATTTCAAGGACCCCCATAACTCTGAGAGTGTACAAATACCCGGTAGGGTCCATTTGGTTCCATTTGTACACTCTCAGAGTTACACCCTCTCAAGGAACCATGAGGGTCCCTGGACCACACTTTGAGACCCACTAGTGTTTCTAGTGAGCCAACATGCACAATATCAGCACCCTGACTCTGTTTGACCAGAATGGAACAGAGCCTTCATTAGTGTCATTGGTAACACCTGTGAAGGAAGTCAGAAGAGACCCAATTTGTCTCCAAAATGGCTGCTGTGCATAGAGCCTATTAACCACTAAAACCCTATAAACTAGGTTGACCTGCCGATAATATTGTCTGATTCACCCAAACATTTGAAGCGGCATAAATTCATATAAAAAGACGAGATCCACAATGCAACTTCATTTAGAGAACAGCTGCAATTTCAAGAAGATGTTATACTTTTGCATCTTCATTGTTGTTTTTTTTTGTTTAGTCGTGATTCGTTTTTTTTTAAAGGCTCAGTTTTAGTTATTAGTTTTTGTTTTTTATTGTAATATGGATTCATCAGGGGCAAGATTTAAGATTGAACAACGTCCGAAAATTTGCAAAACTACATATCTAGAAGCTGAGCTTGTAGATCTGCTATTTTTGCTACTTTTGATTTTTTCTTGACAAAGACTAAAACTATGGCCATTTAATCTAGATGTTTTGTAAACCCACAAAACAATTATTAGTTATGTTTTTTTATATAGAGTTAACTTTTGTCAGCTAGCTAGAATGTGTGTTTGTTTTTTTTCCAATTCAAGTTTTTGTTATTTTGTTAGTTTTAGTGAACTATTATAACCACTTATACCCCATATAGGTAACCGTAACCGGAGTCCATCAGGGCTCAATACTAGTGTCTTTTCTGAAAGCTTTTGCTGAAAATAGCCGATAGACTGGTCAATATTAAATGTATCCCCTGAGCAAGCAGGCTCAATGGTAAACCGTTTCAGCACTTGCGCAGGAAACCGGAGGGTCCTCAACAAGTTTGAGAATCAGTGCTCTTTTTTTAAATACTTTATTTTTCATTTTTTAAATTTTGTCATGTGGACAGCAATCAACAGTGCTGTCCATCTACAACCCCGCCCCCACCCCCGCCCACAGGCACAGTATGGGGGCTAGCACATCCACCCACACTTAACACATCAAATCAAAAATAAAGCTAAAACTAGACAAAAACAAAGGGAGGGGAGGGAGAAAAAAACAACACATATACGAGGCACAACACAGACCATGTTATACATACATATATATATATAGATGAAAATAATTAGGTGGTAAACCCAACCTCCTGGCACTGCCGCTGGCCCAAAATCAACCATAAACCACCTAGTCTGTTTATGTCAAGTGAACGTCAAGTTTGTGACATCATTTATAAATAGAGACCAATTGAGATTAAATTTAGTTAATGAGCCATATGTAGTGTATCTAATCTTCTCCAATGGTAATCATTTCATCATCTCCTCAATCCAATTAAGGAAGGTGGTATTGTAGATTTCCAATTCAAGAGAATGAGACGTCGCAATTAGACTAGTGAAGCAAAGGCAATAACATTTGATTCATGCTTTGAGGGCTTATATTCGATGGGGAGTACTCCAAAGATGGCGATATATGGATTCGGGTTAATAGTTTTCTTGAAAATATGTGAAAATGTTTTAAAGAAATTATTCCAGATATCTGTCAACGATTGACACGGTTGCGGGGCTGTGGCTACATCTTGGGCACTTAGAATCTGTATTTGGATACATTTTAGCCAGTTTTTCCTTTGAGTAATGTAATCGGTGGAAGACCTTGAATTGGATGAGACCATGTCTAATACAAAACGATGAAGAGTGGATACGCTCAATACTATGGTTCCATATAGCATCTGGGATCTCTATACCTATGTCCTGCTCCCATGCCGACTTTACACCCACCCAGGATAGGGGATTCAAGTTTTGAATCGCATTATATAGACTTGAGATGGTGCCTTTCTTTGAAGGATTCAGAATTAAACATTCATCAAACTTTGACTTAGCCGTAAGATGTGGGAATGAAGGGAAGTGCTGTATCGCAAAGCTACGAATTTGAAGATATCTGAAAAAATGGGTATTAGGAATGTTATAATTTTCTGTAAGTGTAGAGAAGGCAACAAAAGTATTATCCACAAAAAGGTCACCTAAAAAGTTCAGACCATTTCTCCTCCAGAGCTGGAATGCAAAGTCGGACTGTGATGCAGGAAAAAGATGGTTGGAAACCAATGGAAAGAGATAGCTTATCTGAGTGAGGTTAAAATGTTTCCTAAATTGAAACCAATTTTTTATGGACTGTTTAACAATGGTATTGGAGATTTGGGTGCCAGGGCCAGAGGGAGAGCATAGTAGATACACCGGGGAAGTTGTTGTGTCTGATTGGAGTTCCATACGAGCCCACGTTGGAGCATTTCTGTTATTTTTAAAAGTGGAGATCCAATATATGCATTTATGTATGTTTGCTGACCAATAATAAAAAAGAAAGTTAGGGAGGCCCAGTCCACCATCATTTTTGCGTCTTTCTAAAAATGACTTTCTAATTCTTGGATGGGTATTATTCCAGATGAAAGAGGAAATATAAGAATCTAATTGTTTGAACCATGATTTTGGTATAAAGACCGGAATCATCTGAAATACTGTAGATAAAGAAATCTAGGCAGCACTATACGGCCGGCTAGTGAGATGGGAAGAGATGACCATCTTGTTAGATCTAGCTTTGTGCGATCTAATAGTACCTTGAAATTTGCTTGGAACAGATCCTTGAAAGAACGAGTAATTTGTATACCTAGATAGATGAAAGCCGTTTTTTCTATTTTAAAGGATGATTGCTTGAGAATCAGTGCTCTAATAGAGCACGGATTCTGATATGATGCAGTGTATAACATGTTACATTGTCTATACCACTGCTTCCAGGCGTATGTTCCCCGTGCTCAAGGTGAGCGTGGCGGGACTGGACCCCAACGCCATGTACTCCTTCCTGCTGGACTTCATCCCCACCGCCGCCTGTCGCTGGAAATACGTCAACGGGGAGTGGGTGGCGGCCGGCAAGGCCGAGGGGCGGAGCCAGGGCGGCGTCTACATCCACCCCGACTCCCCGAACTTCGGCGCTCATTGGATGAAAGCTGCCGTGACCTTTAACAAGGTCAAGCTCACCAACAAGGTCAACGGAGGAGGGCAGGTACGCACGCACACAGAAGCATGCATGCGCGAACAAGCACACACACGCACGTGCACACACACACACACACACACACACACACACACACACACACACACACACACACACACACACGCACAAGACATGTCCGTCTTTTCAAAATAAAAGTTTTTAAATATATATATATATATATATATATATTT
>NC_139948.1:867500-890000 GCF_963454915.1 Gymnoscopelus microlampas | reverse complement strand
GAGCACTTTTTCTAGTTTGTGGATGCAATACATCTAGTGTGCCACCCCTCCCCGAAGCACCACCCCTTGCCACTGGGAGTAGGTGGGTGGTCGCTGTCACCCTGTCCGCAGTGGTGGAAAAAGTACTCAAATGTTTTACTTAAGTAAAAGTATCAATACTGCAATGTGGAAGTACTAAGTAAATATCCGGAATTAAAACTTACTTGAGTAAAAGTACAAAAGTATTGGTATCAAAGTTTACTTAAATACAAAGTAAAAGTACTAAAATGTTTGAAAATAGCAGATCTACAAGCTCACAACGCATCGCGACGCGTTGTGAGCTTGTAGATCTGCTATTTTCAAATAGTCTTGGTATAAAATAGGGCTAAAGTGGTTATAGACAGGGCAAAAGCTATAACAACTTGATTAACGGGTGTATCTAACTTTTCTCAGTTGCTCCTGTTATGATTTTTCACGTATAATCCATTTCTGCTTGGGACATTTTTGTATCGCGCATAGTTAATGAGATACTTTGCATATTTGATGAAACTAGCAGAATTAACGAGTAGAGGTCACCCAACTTGTGTTTTGGTGGTTTGGTAAAATAATGAACATTTTATCTCATTCAGGTGTACAGTGTAACCATTGGGTATGTTTATGGTAGCTCATTAGCATATATTATGCATATGTAACGACTCAAAGCAAACGCATGGTCATTTTCTGTTCAATGTTACTCCAAGTAGCACAATCCTTTATTAAAGGGGTGGTGCCCTAGTTTTGCACTTTTTCTGTTTTTCATGAGGTTGATAGAACTTCATTAAGCCCCCTGGTGGTGTTTTTATGGTGTTTTATGTCTTCTCTGACTATTTTGAGTTTCTACCTGGAGGCTGAAACCTTGAGGGTCAAACGTGCCAATAGAAAAACAGCGCTTTAGTAATATAGTAAAAACATACCCTCCCCTCATTATCATAACACAACAGGTGTGGGCATGAGGAGGCGGAGGGACTAGGACAGGTGGGTGGTGCTAAGGTGGTGGAGGAGGTGCTAAGGTGAGAACCAGGTATACTTAATGAACTGGAGGCGTGTCCACATAAAAACATAATTTTAACAATTTCTGTACACTTTTTTGAAAAAAATCTTCCTCCTAGTATAACCATAATACCTGATGATTATGTTTTAGGGGGGGGGGGGGGGGGGGGAATCACTGAAAATCACGGCACCCCGTCTTTAACCTTCTGTTGACACAGTAACATGGCAATCTGTTGATTACAGTGAGGCTGGTCCACTGCGTGTAGGATACATTGTTGTCTTTGACCAAAAGTGCCCCTGTAGATCACGCAGGGAACTTTCCAGCTGATCCAACTCTGAATCTGGTTGTGGACCACATCACTGTCCTGCTCTCATTGTAGGTTGTATGGGTGAAGGGGTTCAGGGGCAGCGGGGCTTTTGTGGTATCGGTCACTGTAACAGTGTTGTTATGGAGATGGCCTGCTTGATGGTGCACCTCGAAATTGTTTCAAGCCATCGGGTCATCGGTCCTTCTGTACTTTAGTAATCAGTTAAGAGATGTGATGGTTGAAAAGGTACAGGTGGAAATGCTTCACAGCCTGCACCACCAACAACAGCTCTGGTCGGGTCAGGCAGAAGGTCCTCAACTTTTTCTTGGCACAGTTGCAGAACAGCTTACCGAACCATTATGTCTCTGCTTTCTTCCTCCTGAGAGAGCCCCATCACTGGCATCTTTTACCATGATGTATTATTATTTGGGTCAGGATATACTCGGACTGAGGTTCTAATGAGTACCTTCCATAGCTGATGCAAGGCACCGGTGTTGCATGCCTCGTCCCAATGTGTCAGCCTGTGTAAGGAGCTGGTGTTGACTGCAAATTTCCGCACGAACAGGCGATAATATACCAGGTCCAGGAAAGTGCACAGCCATCCAATGTTCCAGGACACTGACCTGACACTGACCTATGACTTTCATTGCAATGCCTATGTGCCCCGGCTTCTCAACATTGGTAGCAGCCAGAGCATAGGACTTTCTTCTGTCTTTCCCCCCCCCCCCCCCCCCCCCCCCCACTTGGCTTGTCTGATGTAGGCAGGGTCAGTCAAACCATGGATGGTAACATGTAGTACAGACTCTTAAGCATTCTGCTTCTTTGAGGGTATTGGGCAATGGGGCATGGATATGCTCTCTAAAACGGCCAGGAAGGAGTCTTGAACAAAGTCTTCTGACACCAATTCCTCATGGACATTACACAAATTGTGATAGCTGCATTGGATTAGTCCATGCAGCTTGGTGCCATAGGCTCCTATGCTCTACTTTTCTCCTCCGTCTACTGGACAATAGGCTCTATTCACAGCAGCCATATTATGAGGACATTCACAGGTGTTACCAATGATACTAATGAAGGCTCTGTTCCATTCTGGTCATATTGTGCATGTTGGCCCATTGGAAATACTCATGGGCTTCCAAATGCCCCCTTACGGGTGTGTAACTCTGAGAGTGTACAAATGGAACCAAATGCACCCGGTTCATCCATTTGGTTCCATTTGTACACTCACAGAGTTATGGGGTCATGGAAACCACTGTGCTACACTAAATGGAACAGAGCCTTCATTAGTATCATTGGTAACACCTGTGAAGGAAGTGATAATATGGCTGCTGTGCATCGAGCCTATTAATAATCCTACTATAATTCTAGTAACCTGACGGTGGGTGGGTGGATGGAGTCCTGGGTCTCCGATCAAACTGCGCATGCGTCATGTTGCCAGGTTTCGCGAGAGAAACAAGCAACGAGGTCTATGAAAACGAGGCCAAACCAAACGAACCCTATACCACCAACATGCAACCTGATAATAATGTCCAAAGCATGTCTGTGTATGTTTACATCCATTACTGTGTTGGCGTTAGTTGGGATTAATGTTTATTAGCCAAACCAACTTAATATGAGCCGTTAGCGTGATGCTAAGCTAACGGACGTTTGGCGCTAGCATGCGGCTAACGCTAATGCTAACGTCGTCATCGTGACTTAATCAACAATGTAAACATTTCATCAACAAACTTTATGAACCTTACTGTGGTTAATATTATCAGTGCTACCCAAGTAGTCCATTGAAAAGTATTATTTTGGTGTATTTTGTGTATTGTAACTTGGACACTGTAACTTAATGGTAGCTGGGGCGACGCGTTGTTGGCTCATGGTTCAGAATGCCTCATGGGTATTGTAGTCATTTTCTGCTATTTCGGTTCTACTGTGATATACTGTGCTACATTACCTGCTGTTTAATTGTGAATCATATATGCTATGAATATATGGTAATACAATGTTTATTTTCCTGTATTTCCAGGTTTATGACCTGTGTCATCTATGACCTGTGTGTCATCTGTGTGTCCAGTACTTTGTACTGTGTTGGTTAAAAATAAAACTACAAAAAGACAAAACACGAGTTGTGACAAAGACGTGTGATTCTCTGATTAATGTTGTTAGTGGTGTAAAATGCCATCAAAAAATATACTCAAGCCTGCTGCAGGGCAACAGAAAATAGCAAGCCTATTTTGCTATTTTATATAGCACATTTTATATATATATATATATATATATATATATATATATATATATATATATATATATATATATATATAGAACTATAACAACATAGTCTTTATATATCCGTTTTTATATCTATATTTTGCTATATTAAAATAGCAAGCCTATGGTGCTATTTAATGTACTTATATACTGTTCTATGTTTGCATATAATTTGCAAATATTAAAGATTTTGAATTGTGTAGATTTCTTTCAGAGACATGTATGGACTGTTATATCGTGTACATTTATTCATTTACACTTACCAGACACTTTTTTTATGGTAAAAATGAGCATAAAAAGCAAAATACAGAATTCAGAAATATTAAAATGGAAAAAACAGAATTTGGGAAAAAAATAAAACGGATTTCATATGGCTCTTGCCGCGACGGGAGCGACCGGGGGGGGGGGGGGGGTGCCACGACGGGACGCGCGCGGGGGGAGAAACCGCGCGACAGGACGTGCATTAACCCCACGTTTGCAACGACTTTCGTCTGCGCCCTTCACCGGGTATGGTCTAGTAATAATAATAATACATCAGACTTATATAGCGCTTTTCTAGTACCCAAAGTCGCTATTGCCATCCTCGAAGGCAAACTGGCCAAATGCTCCTCTGGTCTGAGGATTGTCTGTGCATGTAACGTCTGTCCTTCCAAAGGCAAGGTGGGCAGATGTTTCATTGTCAGAAGAGCCATTGAGTTGAGCCCCTATTTCAACCTGGAGGCAGTAGATGTTGATGGGCCCATTTCCATTGTAGCAAGGTAGCATGGCACCTCCTTTAGGTGGTGCGCTACCAGTGTGATTCCCAATGCAGAGTCACTGCTGCCTGTATCCCGCTCATGCCTGCACTCTTTGGCTGCACTGGCACATTCTTGCCAGTAGGAGAGGGTGGCATCTTCTGAGGTATAAACTTGTACAGTCACCCTCTGCTCACTGGCATCCAGTTCTCTCTCTGCCTCTTCCCAGAGAATCCCGTCCAAGACATTTCCCATAGAAACAAGAAAGGATGACATAGATGTCATGGTGGACGGCGCAGGCCCCCCCCCCCAAAAAAATAAAAATAAAATAGTGTTTGGGGGTACAAAAGCATGGGATGGGAAAAAAAAAGAAGAAGAAAAAAAAAAAAAGGAGGTGGTCCGCGTTCCCCCCCCCCCCTTAGGGGTCCCTGGAGACCCTTGGGGGTCCCTGGGGGTGACCTACAGACACGGCGAAGGAAAACTGTAAAGCCACAGCCACGCATGCAAGATGTTGCACATGAACTCTGCAGCCGCACTGAGCAGAGATGCTCATAGGCCTGCGTCCTGCGTCGCTGACGCACAATATTGTGAAAGGACACTGGCGTCCATGAGACGCACTAGAGTTGTCACCAACAACAGAGAAAAATATAAAAATAATTTGCGATGAAATTATTAGTGCACGATAAGTATCGGCCCGATAATTATCCGTTCGATATCAGGAATTATGACGTCATCCCGATAAAACCGATAACATTAATAATAGCTCCGATAATATATAATATTTGTCAACTGTGATCTGCATGGACTCTCGGTTAGACACCGTTGTACTGGAGAAGTATAACTCTCGGTTAGACACCGTTGTACTGGAGAAGCATAACTCTCGGTTAGACACCGTTGTACTGGAGAAGTATAACTCTCGGTTAGACACCGTTGTAGTGTTGTGCTAGTGTTGTGCTAGTTACTGAAAACCAGTGACTAGTTACCATTACTAGTTACTTCATGTAAAAGTAACTCAGTTACTTTACTAGTTACTTACACCAAAAAGTAATGCGTTACTGTGAAAAGTAACTTTGAAGTTACTTTAAATAAAAAGGGCTCCCATTATTGCCCTTATAGCCTTCATTTCAGTACTGTTATTGCATTGGAGAATAATACAATCTGTTGATCAACTTGACATGCATTTGCATCACTGAACTCTGCTAAGCAATGTGGTCTATACCAGGGGTTGCGATATAGGATTGTAACCTGCTGGTCCCAATGTCCGGAATGAATCAAATTTGTCAGACATCTGAGAAAAAATACCGGTCATAATTATGTTTAAGCATTAATTACAATTAAGCAGGTGCGTAAATACAGCCTAACACTTAGGCCTACAGCATTATATTTTGGATTGAGCTATTTGAACATGAACTATGATGAACGAGTAATATACACATTTTATATACAGTAGCAGGGTCATCTTGCACAAATACATTAATTACCTACACTACCATTTGTGCCTGGCAATCTCCTTCTCACCCATTGACTTGCATGTTAAATGATGGCGTTTCCCCTTAAAAATAATCGATCATTTCAGGAGCAAGAGCTTAAAAATCTCTTCTAAATCTAGTCAACAAGGCCTGCAGTAGGCTATGCACTGGACAAATATGCATGACATTATTTCAATACACTAAAACAGTGGTGGAAAGTAACTAAGTACATTTACTCAAGTACTGTACTTAAGTACAATTTTGAGGTATCGGTACTTTACTTGAGTATTTCCAATTTCCAATACTTTTACTACTACTCCACTACATCTCAGAGGCAACTATTGTACTTTTACTCCACTACATTTATTTGAAAACTTTAGTTACTGGTTACTTTTCAGATATAAATTATGATATAATGAAACATACATTAACCACTTCCTATTTTATACCTAGCCGATCTACAAGCTCACAACGCGTCGCATCGCGACGCGTTGTGAGCTTGAAGATCTGCTATTTTCAAATATTTAGTACTTTTACTTTTGGTACTTTAAGTACATTTTGATGCCAATACTTTTGTACTTTTACTCAAGTAAATTTTGAATTCTGGACTTTTACTTGTAACAAGAGTATTTCTATATTGCAGTATTGGTACTTTTACTTAAGTAAAGAATTTGAGTACTTTTTCCACCACTGCTAAAAACATGGGAAATGTTAGAGGGAGTAATAGCCATGGATACACTACGGTCGACTGTCACGACCGTCATGGATGAACTTCAACCTAGTGTTTGCACTTTCTCCATTTATGGCCCGTACATCTACATAAACGTTCATATTTCAAAGATAAAGTGCTTATCCCATGGCGACGGAGGTTACATGTATATATGGGCTCTCAAAAGTACCTGTATCATCCGTATTGTTCAATAAAAAGCATTTTAATCTGATCGGTGGCCATTTTCTTCATATGCTTTTAACAGAGTGACCCTATCGGTTGGTAGGTGTATTGCACTCGAATACATTATGAAAAAATGGCCACTAATCGGATTAAAATGCTTTTCATTGAACAATAGTAGTTCAGCTTGGGAAAAGCAGCCTTTAACGGGTTTGGGTACGTGGTTCATAATCACCATTGCGTTATCGTGGTATTCCTTCTCTCTCTCTCTCTCTCTCTCTCTCTCTCTCTCTCTCTCTCTCTCTCTCTCTCTCTCTCTCTCTCTCTCTCTCTCTCTCTCTCTCACACACACACACACACACACACACACACACACACACACACACACACACACACACACACACACACACACACACACACACACACAGAACTTCGTCTTTCCGTAGCGTAGCATGAGACTCGGGCGGAATGCAGTGATTCCGTGCCGCCACGTTAATATTGGAGCGTCGGGTTTATATCCTTAACCCAGCCAGGTTGTGTAGCCTACATAACTCTCTATGACATAACTCCATAACATAGGACAAGCTACTGTAAGTTTGTAGACCTCACTGTCCATGAAAAGAATGTCGGGGCTCCCGAAAATTATCTTGCAGAATCGCTGCTGCGCTGAAAACAGCCATGCAGATCTGCAAGCTTAACCGAATGACTGTTAAAGCAGTTTGTTTAAATTACTTTATAAAATGTTATATTTTCACAGGGATTATTTATTAGTGTAGATATACATTTTGGAGTGGATATATGTGTCCAGATGCCTGTCAGACCAACGTCAACAACTGGTCTCGACCAGTTGTTGACGTAGGATGAAGTAGGATGAAGCCCACGTCAGGATATATTGATAAATGCCGAAAGGTGCGGTGATATCGCCGTACGTTCATTATTCGGGCTGCACCGCGTTGATAAATGAGGGCCACTGTGCCTTCCTTCCGCCAGACAGCTTTTTGTGTATTTACTATGAATATCGCCCCTATACTTAAGGCTGACAAATAACGTAATACACATCCATTCTCTCTCTACGTCCTGCGTGTCTGGAGGATGTTGGGTCTTTTGAGCAATTGAGCCAATGTGTATTCTCAGAATCCCATTTCACACTCGAGTGTGAAATGTGTCTGTCTGTGTCCCTCATTCACAGAACCGGTTTTCTACGTCATGACATAAGCGCACAATATAAACACCACACACATGTCCTGGCCTCGTTCTCTTCATTTTTGATTCTTGAGACAGCAATGGCACCAGCGTAAAAACAAAAGTTTGTCCAGAGCAAACTCATCGACGCGAGGACGCCTAAACGAACGGTAGCCACCGCGACCGCCTAAACCACTTTCAGGACAAGCTGCTTCAGGCTGCAGCATCAGTCCTGCTTGGTAAAATAAAGGCTGAACTCAGTGGACATTTGACAATATTTTGCAATAGGCCTACTCGCGTATAAAGATTTCCCGCTTTCCAAACGGGAACTAGTTGCAGTTTGTATTCGATTCATGGAGGATGGAGGACTCATCAAAGAGCGGGCAGTGGAATTTATTGACACCGCGGATTTAACTGCACGGTGCATCACAAAGTGCTCCTAAAAGAAACCAATCATCTACCAACTATTGTAGGCTACCCGTGTCTAAGCTAAAACATAAACATGTAGGTCGCCTACATAGGCTACTTTGGTAAATAAATCTGGTTATTTGAAGAGGAGGTTATTCAACTCTCCAGCTGTCTATCTGCGACTATCTCCCCCCCCCGCCCCCCACCCCCCCTTGCGCTTCAACTACATGTAAAAAGGCCGTTCGCAGCTCGCGATGCTTAAATGAAGAAATGTGCACGGAAAACCATCTAAACTATGCTAAATAAACCCCCAAAAAATATCAAAAATAAAAGCGGGGCTTTATTGTGGCTTAAATAGATTCAAGTCGACACTTATTAATGTTTTGGTGCATTCTATAATTTAATGCAAAATTCTGATGCCTCCATAGTCTATAGTCTACAGTATATGTCTACCTCTGCAGTGCCTGAGTGCCTGTGACAACAGGCGGCCGTTCAAAAATTTTCGGAGCAAAGAGGGGGCGTCTCCCTGCATGAATCCAAGTTGCAGCACCCAATCGGTGTTCGGAGCAAAGAGGGGGCGTCTCCCTGCATGAATCCAAGTTGCAGCAACCAATCGGTGGCAACCAGACCCTTTTTTAGCAAACCGGCCCCCCTTTTCCCACAAACAGAGAGTTGCTTACCAAACCCCGCCCCCTTTTCACCTAAGCCCCGCCCCTCTTTATAAGGCCTCAGAGGTTAACTCCCCGAATTCCTCAGATGCCTCAAAAGTGATCATAGAGGACGGCTCGCTTGCGCTCTGCCGTCCTAAAAACAACTAAATGACACGATAAAGGCACAATAGACGTGTGTGTGTGTGTGTGTGTGTGTGTGTGTGTGTGTGTGTGTGTGTGTGTGTGTGTGTGTGTGTGTGTGTGTGTGTGTGTGTGTGTGTGTGTGTGTGTGTGCCTTGAGGCAAGCTAAGTACCTCTCCTGACTAATGCACACCAAAAAGCCTGGGTACGAGCCTAATGCACAACCTTAGACCCTACAATATTTAGGCTAGTTTAATAAAATAATTAGTTTTGCTGTGTTCTTATGAAGAACTCATGCATTCATAATAAATGTAAAGATAAATGTAATGTATCTAATTTACATAATTGATCTGCAATATCTTATCTAAATTTATATATGCATTATATTTGTTAACACTTTTAATAGCTGGTGCCCTGAAGACATTACTCCGTCTCCTACACCTACACCCACATTATCAACATAATTATCTCCATCAATAAAAGGATAAGGATAATTCCTTTTAACAGGTCGTTTATGAAAGTCCTTGCGGTCTTGTTTCCAATGAGAACCTGTGAGCAATTAGGGGTTAAGAGTCTTGCTCAGGGACAAATTTCATTTCATCGACACACATGCTGACCTGGCCTGGAATCGAACCTGTGGCAACCAGGGCCTCTGGCTCCCTAGGCGGGCTCACTAACCATTCAGCTATGGCCGCCCCCCTAACATGCATCAAACACCAAAATGTCCTAAGCAGAAATGTTTTTTTTCTACAGGAGAAATTACCTATAGAAACTGAGAAACATTAGTGACCATTGTTTTCCAGAAAAATGGTCTAGAAGTCATAATAATTGATATACAGAAAAAAATAATATGGTGATATTAGCTTATTACGTGAACAAAGCTGTTTATTGGGATATATTTACTGCTTCAGTAGTGGTCAGATGTACAGGAATGATAATATTTGTAAAAAAATGTACTTGTAATAACACTGAACAGAAAATGACCATGCGTTTGCTTTGAGTCGTTACATATGCATAATATATGCTAATTAGCTACAATAAACATGCCCAATAGTTACACTGTAAAGGTCCTTACACCTGAATGAGATAAAATGTTCATTGTTTTACCAGAAAACCACCAAAACACAAGTTGGATGACCTCTACTCGTTATTTATGCTAGTTTAATCAAATATGCAAAGTATCTCATTAACTATGCGCAATACAAAAATGTCCCAAGCAGAAATGGATTCTACGTGAAAAATCATATCAGGAGCAACTGAGAGAAGTTAGATACACCCGTTAATCAGGTTGTTATAGCTTTTGCCCTGTCTATTAATGTATGTTTTATAATATAGTAATTTATACCTGCAAAGTAACTGGTAACTAAAGTTTTAAAAACAATTGTAGTGGAGTAAAAGTACAATATTTGCCTCTGAGATGTAGTGGAGTAGAAGTAAAAGTATAGACAATTGGAAATACTCCAGTAAAGTAAAAATATCTGAAAATTGTACTTAAGTACAGTACTTGAGTAAATGTACTTAGTTACTTTACACCACCCCTTGCCACTGGGAGTAGGTGGGTGGTCGCTGTCACCCTATCCGCCACATGCGACCTGCTCTCCCAACACATCTACCAGCAACATGGCCAGGCAGTGGTGGGAAAAGTAGTCACATTTTTGACTTGAGTAAAAGTATCAGTACTGCAATGTAAAAAATACTCTGTTACAAGTAAAAGTAAGGTATTCAAAAGTATTGGTATCAAAATGTACTTAAAGTACCAAAAGTAAAAGTACTCATTATGCAGAAGGTTCCATTTAACAAGTTTTCAAATGTGTAAAATGTATACAAATCCTTTGTAAATAGCCGATCTGCAAGCTCACAACGCGTCGCAAAGCGACGCGTTGTGAGCTTGTAGATCGGCTATTTGTAGATCGGCTATTTTATAGCCAAAGTATATATACTGTATATAAGTGGTGTTGTAATAATTATCAAAATCTACAAAGTAACTAGTAACTAATGTTATCATATATTACTAATTACTACAAAACATACATTTCCATTAATAAACCATACGTGTTTGGTATGTAGGCATGGTTTATTAATTACAATAATTATATTAATAGTTTAACATTGTTATTCTCATTACATATTGTAAAAATGGCAAACCTCAAATATACTGTAACCTCTTGCCTTCCTATTCAAAAATGAATTTCTCACCTCAAAACATGACATTGATGTCAGTATTGGAATCCTCATGGTTGAACCTATGAAACAGTGCGTTCATACATGATCCTATAGGTGCTCTCGTTCAGAAGTAACATTTTCTTGATGGTGTCTGGGGCCATTTTGGATTTGGCCATGTAGAAGAAAGAAATGCCGGGATTTAGACCTTTTTTTAAAAGGTCCATAGAAGTCAAGTCAAATCAATCGTCAAAACATCTTAGCCAGAGAATGGTCACTGAAGTACCGTTTTGAACTCACTAACAAGGATGTAACAATTATTGTTGTTATTGCAAGTAAAGTAACTAGTAAAGTAACAAGTACTCATACCACTACTTCTTTCTGCCTTTCTCTTCCCCCTGGCTTTCTCTCTGTCTCTCCATCCGTCCATCTCTCTGTCTCATCATGCAGATCATGCTGAACTCTCTCCATAAGTACGAGCCTCAGCTGCACATTGTGCGCGTTGGTTCCAGTCACAGAATGGTGTGTAACACCTCCTTCACTGAGACACAGTTCATCGCTGTCACTGCTTACCAGAACGAAGAGGTAACCCACTGACACGCACACAAACACACACACACACACATTTGTATTACTGTGCGTTGGAAAGCGCCTGCTGCCGACAAATTGTTGTCAGATAGCAGTGTGCCGTCGGGTCGGGACCTCTATCGACCCGACGATGAGAAAGCGCGCATGTTCAGTCTTTGCACATTTGAACTAGATACCATATTCTCAATCTCAACTCTCAATTCCTATACCAATCGATCAACTCCAAAGCAAAGCAGTAGGCTAAGATAGTGTGACGGTGGCCAGGTTGTCACATGTAACTTGCCACTTCTTTTTAGAATGCTGACACTCTTTACTTTGTCTCAATAATAAATAAATAACAATACACATTAAACTCACAACAATAAAATATCAGTTGCACGGTAAAGTGCGGGGTGCGTAATTACTGTGAGAATAATACTGTTTGTTAGGTACTGCAAGACTACGCCACCTTTTTATTTAAGAGGTAGGGTCCTCTGTAACACTCTTTCTTAGGCTATTCACAGGTTCGAGTTTACCCAGGTAAGTACAATACTTTTAAATGAGAACAACACTTCAACACATATCCCTTGGAGAAAGCTGGACGGAAACAGGTTTGTATAAAAAGGTAATCTATTTTATTAAGCTAATACAGTGGCGTCTATAAGCCATAAAATATTGAAAAGCATAAACAAAATGTAACACTAATTCTAAAACCTCAACCTCCTAATGCGCCCACTAACTAACTAAAATACAGGAATACAGACAATCACCAAACACTAAAAACAGACAGGGCTTGTGCAAACTATAGCAAATAAATAATGAATTTAGCGTTAAAGTGCCAACTATTACTGAAGCAGTAAAGTGCCAAGTGCCAATTCAATTGCTATATGTCATATACTCATCACGGTTCAATGCAAAAGGTGGGAATGTCCTTATATGGGGTTTAACTGGAGCGGGGGTTTAGGCCAGGAATCACTGTCTCTTCTTGTCTTCGTGCGTATTGCCTGCAATCATAGAAACTAGAACCAGTTCATCTGTTCAGGTATATTTCACATATGAGGTTTAGGACCGTGGGTTTATAAAGGTAACGTTGCATAGAAGGACACTTACTCGCCCGCCAGACTGTACGTCTGGCTTTGAGGGTGTGAAGCGCGCAACGTTATCGCCACTGGACCTCTCCTCCGTTCCTTGGTTCGTCTGTCTGTCCTCCCCGTCTCTGCTGCTACTGCGCCGTCTGCTCACCGTCCGCTGCTGGTGGCTTGGTACGTGCCGCGATCACTGTATTCCCCACCTCTGCTCCGTGGTATGTCTGCTCCTCCTGTGCACAACCGTCCCTTCTGGCTGTCACTTCCACACTGCCCTGTATGCCTGTCTCTCTGCTGTCCAAGTGGCTCGCGCTCACTTTTGAATAAGGTGGGCCACACCCTACTCCGCCCTCATTCGCTCTGCCACCAGCGTGACCTGGGGACATTGGCCGTCCGCTGTCACAAGGCCAATGTCACACAGCCTATAGGGGAGTCCAATGTCAAGTGGCTCGGGGACCGGGGGGAAATACATTGTCAACCATAAAACATGCAGTGCAGAAATATAGTTAAGAGAATGATGTTTTTAAGTGCGTAATACAGGTTTTTCATCATCAATAAAAAATGTTACAATTTGGTTTCACCCCCCTGCTTTGACCCTGTCACATCCCCCCCCACTTTTCCGTTGCCAGTCCCTGCAACTGTCCCTAATCATGTCCATACCTCTGGGGTGGCTGGCCTATATTTGCTCTTCCCGAGCGCCGTGGCTCATCTGGTGCTCTCGGGACGGAGAGAAACCCATAATACTGCGGCGTTGTTGCTTCTACCTGCTCGGGCTGCACTACAGCTGGGGGGTCCTCGCGGGGCGACCTGGGGGCTACACACACTTTCAACGCATTTCTATGTATGGTCTTTTCTCGCCCCCCCTTCTCGGGTCTGACTCGGTACACCAACCCCGTAGCTCCCACCTGTTCCATCACTGCGTAAGGCTCGGGGTCCCACCACGTACTCAATTTCCCCTGGCCATCTCTCTTCCTATTTCGAATCCACACTCTCTCTCCTGGTAATAGGGGTGTAATACCGGCCCTACGGTCATAAACCTGCTTTCTCCTCTTGGCCGTTTCTCCCATCCTCTCCCCTGCGGTCCTATAAGCTGTCGCCATTCTCTGTTGGTGGTCCTGTACCCAGCCACCCACTCCCATGCGCTCTTGCGCTGACTGCACTCCTAACTGGACATCTATAGGGCGCCTCAAATGTCGGCCAAACATTAAGTAGGCGGGGGCATAACCCGTAGCACTATGGATCGTGTTGTTATAAGCATGAACTAACTCGGGTAAGTGCTCATTCCATCTTCCTTGTTTATCAGTGTCTAGTGATCGCAACATGTTCAGTAATGTCTGATTAAATCGTTCCACTCCACCGTTCCCAGCCGGGTGGTACGGAGTGGTGCGACTTTTTGCAATACCATAAGTCTGACATAAATGGTGCATTAACTCGGACTCGAAGTTGGGGCCTCGATCTGAGTGGAACCGGGCCGGACAGCCGAACGGCTGGATAATATGCGTCCATAACGCACGGACAGTGGTGTGCGCAGTCTGGTCTCGGGTGGCAATAGCCCAACTATAACGGGTGAATAAGTCAGTAGCTACCAGAATGTTTTGCCACGCATCAGCAGGCCTACCTAATGTGAGGAAATCAATGGCTATTACTTCTAGTGGATATGAGACTTCAAAGGGTTGTAAGGGGGCCCGAGGCTCTGACCTGTTCCTCTGCAGGCTGCAGGCGACACAACCCTGTTGTAACTGACGCACCGCTCCCTCCATGCCTGGCCAATAGAACCGACGTCGCAGCTGGGCCAAGGTCCTCTCCAACCCAGCATGCGCCGCGGCCGTGTGGATTCCTCTCCATACCTCCTCTCTGCGTGAACCTGGACAAATGATCTGTGAGTATTGTTCTTTGGTATAAGGATCGGTCACCTTCCTATATAACACATGATTTCGTATAATCAGTTTGTTCCACTGGCGTAACAGTTGCCGCGCTCCCCGAGTCCAATTCTTCCTCTCCACCATATTAGGGGCTCTCCCCCGTTCCACGCACCTCTTCACCACCTGCACATCTGGATCCCGATCCTGCGTCTCTCTCCACTCATCCTCCCGGGCTGCTGGCGTCGATTGTACAGCCGCCACATCTACAGGCTGCACTGGGAACCGCGATAGGGCATCAGCGTTGGCGTTGTTTTTGCCCGGTCGATACTTGATGTCGAAAGTAAACGACGCAAGTTGAGCAGCCCACCGTTGTTCCACAGCTCCCAATCTAGCCGTTTGGAGATGCGCAACAGGGTTATTGTCCGTGAATATTGTGAATCGAGCGCCAGTGAGATAATCTTTAAACTTCTCGGTCACGGCCCATTTAAGGGCCAAAAGCTCCAATTTGAACGAGCTATAATTTGCGTCATTCTGCTCGGTCGGGTGGAGACTGCGGCTTGCATAAGCTATTACACGTTCGTGACCGTCTTGGACCTGGGCTAGAACCGCTCCCAACCCACGGCCACTCGCATCAGTGTAAACCACAAAAGGCTGTGTATAATCCGCATACGCTAACACCGGGGCTTGTGTGAGGGCACTCTTTAACGCATCAAACGCCCGCTGGCACTCCGAAGTCCACTCGACTTTACACTGGTGGGATTTTACGTCATTTGGGATTCCTATCAATAAGTTGTTTAAGGGTCGTGCTATAGCAGCAAAAGAGGACACGAAACGCCTATAGTAACCCGCTAGACCTAGAAACGCGCGGACCTCGCGGACCGTTGAGGGTGGTGTCCAGTCCCGCACTGCCACCACTTTCTCCGGATCGGGCCGCACTCCCTCTTTGTCCACGACATGGCCCAGAAATTGCACTTCCCTCCGCAGAAGTTTGCATTTGTCTAACCGCAGCTTCAGTCCATGTCTCCACAGGCGTTGGAAGACGAGCTCGAGGTGCTGTAGATGAGAGGAGAAGTCAGGTGAATATACTATAATGTCATCAAGATATACCAGCAAGGATTCTGTCACCTGACCACTCAGACACTGCTGCATCAGCCTCTGGAACGTCGCGGGCGCATTACAAAGCCCGAACGGCATGCGTTGAAACTCGAACAGGCCCAGCGGGGTCGTAAAGGCGGTCTTCTCCCGGTCCCGGGGATCCATTCCTACTTGCCAATACCCGCTGGCCAGGTCTAACGTGGAGAACCATTGCGCCTTCGTCAGGCTGGTGAGCGTCTCTTCTATCCTGGGTAGGGGGAAGGCGTCCTTGTGCGTCACGGCGTTAAGTTTCCTGTAGTCGACGCAGAACCTCCAGCTGCCATCTTTCTTCTTGACCAGTACGATAGGTGCCGCCCACGGACTGCAACTCTCCTTGATGACTCCCTTCTCCAGCATCTCATTCAGGAGGGTCTTCATCTCCCGGTACATGGAGGGCGGCAACGGCCGGTGTCGCTCTCGTATGGGTGCCGCGTCTCCGGTCGGTATCTGGTGTTGCACGACGTCCGTCCGTCCGAAATCCTCGTCATGGATGGCGAACACCTTCTTCCACCGACACAACATCTCGTGTAACTCTCTCTTCTGCGCCTCCGGCAGGTCATCACGCTCCGTCAACACTTCCATCTCTTCGGGCAGGGTCTTCAGTGGTCCATCATCTTCCACACTGATTACGGCCACTTCCACCTCTCCGTCGGTCCCCAGGGACAGGCTCAGGTCCCTGCCGCCTCGGACATCCGCTTCTTCCACCGGGTACAGCCTCCCCAGCTTCTGGTGGCGGTCCAGGACCAGACTATATGCGTGTGGGTTGCACACTCGTATGGGAACACGTCCGTGGCGCACCGTGACGAGGGCACGGGCCACTCCCAAATCTTTTCCATCCGGCAAGGCTTCCATCAAGGCCTCGTAGTCCGCTCCATTTGGTCCTCTCCAAGCGCGGCCCCAGATCATCACTTCACTCTGCGCGGGGATTCGAATCTTCCGCCGGCCGACCGGCCACACATAACCGATGGACCCATCTTCGTTCGTCACTGCCTCCACCCTCCTACAGGTGGCGAATGCGTCCTTCCACAGCGTCCTTCCCTGCTGACATGGAAACACAGGCCTCCCAGGCCATTTAAAGAGGGCATGCCATACAGCGTTCACGACATTCATCCCAATAATCAGCGGTTGAGTACAATGTTCATCTTTCACGATTACAACTCCTCTCCCTGGGATCTTCATTCCCTCCAGCTCTAGGTCCAATATGGCATAGCCAGTGTACGGTAAGTCAAGACCATTAGCGGCGCGTAATTTAAAAACAAGGGGCCCATTTCCCAACGTTAGGTGTGAGAATTTTTCCTCAAATAAGCTTTGCTGCATTAATGTGACTTGTGACCCAGTATCCAGTAACCCCCTTAAGTGGACTCCTCCCATAGTGATCCCAATAGTCGGACAGTCCCCAATAAACACTTCATTAGCCCTTGATCTGGCGAGTGCGCGCTGCACCCCTGTCTCCCGGACCTCGGCGACAGGGCGTACTAGTTTAAATGATTGGGGTCAGATTTACAAAAGCGAGCAATGTGCCCAGACTGCCTACAGCTCCTACAGATCGGCCTACCTCCCTCATCCCACTCGTTGCGTTGGTACGGCTCCCGGCGTCGTTCAGATGGAGGCGAACCGCGAGGTCGTGTATCGGTGGCGTTGGGTCGAAGGAGCGGTCTGATCTCTTTCATGAGCTCCTGCGTAAACCCCTGCATTTGCGATTTGACGTCTTCCATAATCTCCTGTTTCAGTTTCTCTCTCCATTCAGATTCCTGTGAGGGTGTTGGGATAGAGACAGGTTTAACAGCATGGCACAAGATTTCAGCAGTCCCTTCTCTTCTATGTTCAGTGTCTAGTAGGAAGGCCTCATTTTTTAGGGCGGCGAAGTCTTCTGTGGGGTTTCGACGGGCATATATTCTTAAGGCTTGACCCAGAGGGCCTTCAGACAGTCCTACAAGTAACTGCTCTCGCAGAATGGCATCGGAGGGAGCGGTGTCTGGGTCGAGCCGCCGCAGCCCGCAGAACAACTCTCTAAGCCTCAAAATATAAGCCTGCACACTTTCGCCTGCGCGTTGCGCACAGCCATAGAACAAGGCACGAGCTTGGGAAGCAGAAACAGATGTTTTATACAACGTGTCTAAACATTTAAAGACTTTGGCCACTGTATTGCGATCTTCCTTGTCAATTACACTAATTTGTCGCTTAGCTTCCTCAGTAAGGGTCTGTACTACAAAAGCAACTTTTTTCTCCTCTGTTAAATCCTGAGTGCCCAATAATCCTTTAATCTGTTCTCTCCATTCCCTGTATTTCTCCTCACCTTCTATGCCCGAAAACTTAGGTAGCCACGGTGCCCCTGGATACACTGGCATCATCATCATTACTTTCTTGATTCAACCAAACAAAACAAAACAAAAAGCAGCAAAACAGCAAAATTTCAATACAGTTTCTCTTAGGGATTTTGTGTTGTTCTCTACCCAGTCCTGCCGCGCTACGCCAAATATGTGACGGTGGCCAGGTTGTCACATGTAACTTGCCACTTCTTTTTAGAATGCTGACACTCTTTACTTTGTCTCAATAATAAATAAATAACAATACACATTAAACTCACAACAATAAAATATCAGTTGCACGGTAAAGTGCGGGGTGCGTAATTACTGTGAGAATAATACTGTTTGTTAGGTACTGCAAGACTACGCCACCTTTTTATTTAAGAGGTAGGGTCCTCTGTAACACTCTTTCTTAGGCTATTCACAGGTTCGAGTTTACCCAGGTAAGTACAATACTTTTAAATGAGAACAACACTTCAACACATATCCCTTGGAGAAAGCTGGACGGAAACAGGTTTGTATAAAAAGGTAATCTATTTTATTAAGCTAATACAGTGGCGTCTATAAGCCATAAAATATTGAAAAGCATAAACAAAATGTAACACTAATTCTAAAACCTCAACCTCCTAATGCGCCCACTAACTAACTAAAATACAGGAATACAGACAATCACCAAACACTAAAAACAGACAGGGCTTGTGCAAACTATAGCAAATAAATAATGAATTTAGCGTTAAAGTGCCAACTATTACTGAAGCAGTAAAGTGCCAAGTGCCAATTCAATTGCTATATGTCATATACTCATCACGGTTCAATGCAAAAGGTGGGAATGTCCTTATATGGGGTTTAACTGGAGCGGGGGTTTAGGCCAGGAATCACTGTCTCTTCTTGTCTTCGTGCGTATTGCCTGCAATCATAGAAACTAGAACCAGTTCATCTGTTCAGGTATATTTCACATATGAGGTTTAGGACCGTGGGTTTATAAAGGTAACGTTGCATAGAAGGACACTTACTCGCCCGCCAGACTGTACGTCTGGCTTTGAGGGTGTGAAGCGCGCAACGTTATCGCCACTGGACCTCTCCTCCGTTCCTTGGTTCGTCTGTCTGTCCTCCCCGTCTCTGCTGCTACTGCGCCGTCTGCTCACCGTCCGCTGCTGGTGGCTTGGTACGTGCCGCGATCACTGTATTCCCCACCTCTGCTCCGTGGTATGTCTGCTCCTCCTGTGCACAACCGTCCCTTCTGGCTGTCACTTCCACACTGCCCTGTATGCCTGTCTCTCTGCTGTCCAAGTGGCTCGCGCTCACTTTTGAATAAGGTGGGCCACACCCTACTCCGCCCTCATTCGCTCTGCCACCAGCGTGACCTGGGGACATTGGCCGTCCGCTGTCACAAGGCCAATGTCACACAGCCTATAGGGGAGTCCAATGTCAAGTGGCTCGGGGACCGGGGGGAAATACATTGTCAACCATAAAACATGCAGTGCAGAAATATAGTTAAGAGAATGATGTTTTTAAGTGCGTAATACAGGTTTTTCATCATCAATAAAAAATGTTACAATTTGGTTTCACCCCCCTGCTTTGACCCTGTCACAATAGCGCAAAAATGCTCTGTGTTAATGTTTTTGTCGGAGCTGAGAGTGTTGCCAGATTCTGTGAGTGAAACAAGCGATGAAAACAAGCCCAAAAGAAGCGACCAGTTTCACCACTTGAGCCCTATTAAATCAGCTATTTTCAAAAAGAATATTGAAACCTGCAGCTATGAATATTTACAAGCGACTTACAGCAAAAACAAGCCCAAAGTCGCTTATAATAAGTAGACCTGAGAACACTGGCAAGATCTTGCAGGCTGATGCTACCAGCTCTAAGGCATAAGCACAACAATGTGCACGGCTTTTGCCAACAGATTACCAGTCTGTTGCAGTCTGTTGTAGTCTGAAGTAGACTTTTTGGTCGAGAGTCACCTTATATAAGGCATAATTCCAATCCTAACCCCTAAATCTAACCTCCAAATGCCTAATCCTAACCATAACCCTGAGTCTTTCCCTGATTGTAAGCCTAATTCCCAGTTTTATTTCTCTTGAGGACTAGGAAAATGGTCTATTCTCTCAAATTCTGCTATACTTGTGGGAACACCTGGTCCTCACAAGTATAGTAACACACACACACATGCACACGCACACGCACACGCACACGCACACGCACACAGTAACAGGGTGTTGTTATGTTGCAGATAACGGCTCTGAAGATCAAATACAACCCTTTCGCTAAAGCTTTCCTGGATGCCAAAGACAGGTATGGTGTTGTACTGTGCATCTTGTTTTTACTGTTGTTCCAACTTACTGGATATTGACCAAACCTGAGATTTGGGTCCAAGTAGGAACCAGTGTTCATTTTGACAGCAAATTTTGAAAATTAATTTTAGTCATCTGAAATATTTTAGTTTTAGTCTAGTTTTAGTCGACTAAATATCATGAGATTTTAGTCGACTAAATATCATGAGATTTTAGTCGACTAAATCTACTGTTGATTTTGACGCAAACAAATATATTATTTTTTATTTTAGTTTTAATATACGAAATTAACACTGGAACCAAATCAAAATTTCCGGGTGCCGGGTACCTAAACCATCCCGGAAGAATGAATTCACATTATCATGTGTCTTCTACAGACCGGTCTGACCCCAAGTGCTGGGTGGGCGTTTAGCGGAAAAGTCCGTCAATCACAGGGCCCTGAGCGCAGACGCTGATTGGCTCTTCCACTTTTCGGTTTCTGCCAAACGCTCACCCAGCGCTTGGGGCCAGACCGGTCTGCAGAAGACACATGATAACGTGAATTCACGCGATGGTTTAACTAGCTACCGAGTACCATAAAAATTAAGGAATTAGATCGGCCTGTTATACCGCCACCAGGAGGTTGATTTTTGCAACAAAAAAAAAAGGTGTATTACTCCTACAGTTTTTGTCCAAACATCACTCAAATCGGTAATAGGCATGAAACTAAATAGGTCTTTCAGATTTTTCAGATTCCATCCTGATTGGCTATGATTGCATTCCAAAGTTTGCAGGAGTGCTCCGTTTTTAACAAAATGTCTCAAATAATGAAAGCAGAAATGTACGATTTCCGTGAAATTATGCATGTACATTCCCACTAGTGCAAAAATGCATTGTGCGCTACCAGCCTTACCCCTAAAACACCCGCGCTACCCCTTACAATATGCATAGGTGTGGTTTGGGCATTACATTAATAAAATCAATCAGCATGCCTGGTGCCATTGCCCTTAACCCATTAACACCTGAGGCCGATTAAAACAAAAAAAGTTTTCTGAAAAACCTATGTTGCTATATCAGTGGTGCTCAAACTTTTTCATGTCAAGGACCCCCAAAATTATATATGCCCCCCCCCATCTAAAAAAAGACTGTCTGCTTTCCCGGATTGAATGGGTAAAATGCAGGCAGCGCTATTTGTTATTGAAGTAAACTTTCAAACATGAGCATGCTATTTCATATGTAAGACATTTGATTTCATATTGTGTCACAGTACTGGGTGATTTTTGAGTTCTGCAGTTAACAGTGTTTGAAGTCGGAAATAACTTGTGTCCTCTCCCATTTGTTGGGATGCGATCGTCAATTTGCATTCCCAAGCACTCCAAAAGTTCTGGCCATTGTTTAAGTTTAGAAGCCCGGTGAGAGACAACACCTCAAGTTGATTGACAAAAGAAGCTTGTATTTGCCTACAGGAAAGAAGCTTTTGTCATAGTGTATGCATTCCCTTTGAAGCCTGGCTCCATGGGGTCAGAGAGGTACCCAGGTGTTGACACCCTCAGTTGAGAGTGGCCTTCTTTGTTTTCATGTAAGTTAATCAGAATTCCATTGTTCCCCTTGTGAGAGCAGAAGAACAGGAGGTCTACCAAGGACCTTTTAAGTGTAACTTTAACTATGTAAAGCTGAGTAAGACCATGTACATTGTACAGAAGAAGAGTCTTGTAAGTGCATAGTTGAAATGAATAAAGTTTGATAACTATGATCTGTGCTGTTAACAAAGAGAAATGTCATTAAGGAAAAGATTCATTCTGGAGTAAATGTTGCTTTTATTGACTCATTGTATGTCTAACTGCTGTTTGTAACCATGAATGTATAAAGTGTATGGAATCATTTTAAAGCTTGAGAGATGCTGAATAAGAATTAGCAAGCAGGTTATATTTTGAAATACTGTGTTTAAGTATAATTGATAACTTGTATTCGACGTACTGCTAATATGTGATACCAGGCAGTGGGCGGGGGAGACGGCCACGACTTCCCTGAATGAATGTATTTGATGTGTAATAGGCCTGTAGAAATTGGG
>NC_139948.1:830000-862500 GCF_963454915.1 Gymnoscopelus microlampas | reverse complement strand
CAGTACAGCTCTCTTACAAAGCTTACACATTGTCTGTGTGTGATATCTATGCTCTCTCTGTCTGGTTAAACAACATGGTCCCACACAGACCATATCACAGAGCAAACAAGCTAATGCAAAGAGCTAAGTTGGCCTTCAGTTGGACTAGCTTTTGTTATTCAGTGGCTCAGTCGGTAGAGCACTCGCCTTTCAACCACAAAGTCATGGGTTCGACCCCGGGCACCACTTATTAGCTGTGCTACTCGTACGCAACTCTGCTTATGAGTAGCACGGCTTTGGTGCGGCAAATAAGCACAGGGATAGACTCCTGCATTCCCGGCTGATACGGATAATAAGCCTCTCCGACTTACTTAATTACTTAGTGTCAATCTAAATAGATAACATACTGTACGTTATACTGTAGCTGCTGAGGCTCTCCCAAGATCAATGAAGTATTTCTACTATGTTAATGTATCAACGTGACAGCTGTGTGTGTGTGTGTGTGTGTGTGTGTGTGTGTGTGTGTGTGTGTGTGTGTGTGTGTGTGTGTGTGTGTGTGTGTGTGTGCATGCGTGCGTGCGTGCGTGCCTGCGTGCCTGCGTGCCTGCGTGCGTGCGTGCGTGCGTGTGCGTGTGCGTGTGTGTGTGTTCAGTCAATATCCTTGTCTATGGAAAATTGGATGCAATGATGTAAGCCCCTCCCACTCTCCCTGCAACATACTCCATGGACCAATCAGCAGCGAGGGTCTCATGCAGCCAGCCAATCACAACCGGATATGTGGCGCCGGGTGGCCAAGTGGTCCCACCCACTCTTTCTGAAGAAGAATCCGATTGGCTGAAAGGCAGGAAATTAAGTGAAATTGGACATGAAGCACGCACGCACGCACGCGCACGCACGCACGCACGCACACACACACACACACACACACACACACACACACACACACACACACACACTCACACTCACACTCTCACACACACACACACACACACACACACACACACACACACACACACACACACACACACACACACACACACACACACACACACTCACACTCTCACACACACACACACACACACACACACACACACACACACACACACACACACACACACACACACACACACACACACACATTCTGCTTTGCAAAGCGTATATAACTGTCTTAGAATTCACTCTTTTAGTTTTAAAGGTAGGGTAAGTGATACCTTTTGATTGGAACTAAACATTTTTGTTTCAAAAGTTAAAGCTCTATATTGTGATAATAATCATTACTATAGAATGTTTGTTCAGTAACAGGGGTCTCCATGTCTCTCCAGCTCTTTCATAACCAGATTTCTTTTTTTGAAGCCGGGAAACCAGTTGTATCCAATTAGAAGAGAGAACCAACTTATCAGCTTCAGTAAAATGTCATTTTATCCTGTGCATGAGTTCTCTCTCCTGATGGAATTGGTGTCGTGACCTGAAAATGTATTTTCTGTTTACTGAAGAGCTGGGGAGACAGGGGTACCCATGTTACAGAACAAACAATGATTACTAACACAAAATAGAGCTATATAACACTTATTTCATAATGAAAATACAAATAATTACCAGAAAAAGTGCTCCTTGGAGCACAGGTCTCCGCCAGGTCAGGTAGGTTATTGTGGGCCAGTAATGTTGATGGAATATGAAGAATCAGACAGATCCATCTTGATGAAATGACTATAGAGATAATGTGCACCGATTTGCGTGATATTTGGACACAATGTGTGGGAGTAATATAAAAACATGTGCAAATATCGGCCTCCTAGTGGCGCTATAATAGGGCAATGTCAAAATGTCATTTGTTCCTCAATGTAGTGCGAATATGCGTGCAAAGTTTCACCGCAATCGGACGCTGCGTTCATGATTTGAGGTATTTTGTTCAAAACGGGCCACTTCTGCAAACTTTAGATGTCAATCTTAGCCAATCAGGATGGAATATAAAAAAAATAACAGGTCCGTCTTGATCACATGACTATCCACAAGTTTCCTAGGGCGTTGTGGGCATCACTTCCTGTCAATTTGATCCAATCAAATCCAATCAAATCCAATGACATCAAATTAAATCAACAGGAAGTGATGCCCACAACCCCTAGGAAACTTGCGGATAGAGATCCTGTTTAACGATTTGCATGAAATTTGGATAAAATCAATGGCCTCTAGGGAGAACGCATACAAGGTTTTACGCATATCTGCAGTTAACTCTTTCACTGCCAGATTAACAATTCACGGAATATTTATATCCAGTTTGATTGATCCCCTGATGGTTGCTAAACACGGAGGGTTTCACTGTGCTTACGCGAGACAAAAAAATAAAAGTCATCGCGACCCCCCGGTAGCTTGTTAGCTGTTGAATATAGCTTGTCTACGTTGTCAACGTTGCCAGAGATTAGTTGTTCACAGAGAGATGGACACATGGATGGACGGACGGACACACGGACGGATGGACAGGGTGCAAATCATAGTCTCTGCCACGCCTTCGGCCTGGCGGATACAATAATAACACATACACATATACACACATGTACATAACCACTTCCTCAATCCACATGTTCAGACCTCAATCATGCAGATTTTACATTTCAGAATTGTAATGATTAATATTTTTTAGCTTAGATGATTGTAAAAAATTATAATAATAATAATAATAATAATGTTATTCTGGTCTATTTAAAATGTGTGGTCTTAGTATTGATGTTTCGTTGTAACTGCAAAAATAATTCAGTGTTTTTAATGCCAAATGTATTGATAGACCTGTGGTCATGCTGAAAGACCAATAAATGAATACACTACACTACAACACACTGTGTTGCTGATATGTGTGTTTGAGTTAAACTGTCAAATTGGCACATTATTGCTGTCTAACCTGCTGATGGAGTTAAAAAGTGTGTGTGTGTGTGTGTGTGTGTGTGTGTGTGTGTGTGTGTGTGTGTGTGTGTGTGTGTGTGTGTGTGTGTGTGTGTGTGTGTGTGTGTGTATACATATGCGTTTAATATGTGTGTGTTTGTGTATATACTACAGTATGTGTGTGCAAATGTAGAACTACTACTTTCAGTGATCAGAACTCAGTCTTTTTTTATTAAAAAAAAAAAACTCAGATTTTTTTTTTATTGAAGTGATCCCCTGAACGGGGTCGTCCCTATGTTCCCCGGGTTCTATGTTCCCCCACTAAGGTTAGGGTTAGGGTTAGGTTTAGGTTAGGTCCTATGTTCCCCGCTCTCCCTAGGAAAGCGGGGAACATAGGACCCGGGGAACATAGGTACGGTCCCACATGAACAATAATGGCCAGCACTGCACACGCGTGCACGTGTGCAGTGCTGGCCTGTGTGTGTGTGCATGCATGTCTTTAAAGGTCTAGTGAAATGAAAAATATGTTTTTCACAATTAGAGCATATCCATGGTCATCATATGGGCATACCTAACAATAGATGCCAAACAAATTGCCAAAACCCAATTTTTGTGCATTTTTTATATCAAAAGCCCCTGAAAAGCCAATCTTAATTACTTCCTGTGACGGAAAACATGCTGCGTTATGACATAGATCAACTTTCATGAATATAAATGAATCTTGATTTAGTTCACCTGTTTGATTCCCATAGCTGCACGTTCCTTCAAACACAGCTGGTTTTAAAGACGTGGTGCCATGGTTTTGCACTTATTCTGTTTTTCATGTGTCTATGAGGTTGATAGAACTTCATTAAGCCCCCTGGTGGTGTTTTTATGGTGTTTTATGTCTTCTCTGACTATTTTGACTTTCTACCTGGAGTCTGAAACCTTGAGGGTCAAACGTGCCAATAGAAAAACAGCCCTTTAGTGACATACTGTAGTAAATATATACCCTCCCCCTCATTATCATAGCACAACAGGTGTGGGCATGAGGAGGAGGAGGGACTAGGACAGGTGGGTGGTGCTAAGGTGGTGGAGGAGGTGCTAAGGTGAGAACCAGGTATACTTAATGAACTGGAGGCGTGTCCACATAAAAACATAATTTTAACAATTTCTGTACACTTTTTTGAAAAAAATCTTCCTCCTAGTATAACCATAATACCTGATGATTATGTTTTAGTGGGGGGGGTGGAATCACTGAAAATCACGGCACCCCGTCTTTAATTACAGAGCTACTCCGTTTTGAATCTCATTCAAGATGACATCCAGACGGTTCTATTACTCTCGGTGTGAACTTAATCAGCACACTAAAATATGTATCTGAAAACATTTTAGGTTAGAAATAAGCAACTTGGTAACAAACATTCTGCACAGATGCAAATTAGGCATTTAAGTCCATGAGCCAGAGCCCCAAAATTGAGCCAGATATTGAATATTCCCTCGTTAAAAACCTTTGACTCCAACATCTTAACAAAATGAAATAAGAATGTTGACTCTGGCTTTGTCCAATGTTCCAATGTTGATTCTGGAAAGTTATGCAAATAGGCATATTTTCCTAATGCATAATTTGCATATTCAAATATACATTTCAGAAAACTTCTAATACGATAAATCATTGTCTTCATGTAAGTAATCAACTGGGGAAGTTTCATTATGATAACTATTTTTTAAATGTTGTCATTTTTTCACCTGTCATGTACGTATGGGGAAAATAACAAAATGTGTGATAAATATGAAAAAGTTGCTCCTGTGGAAAGGTTATCATATATTGATTTACTTATATATTGACCCTATAAACAATTGAATATAGGTATGGTTTTGCCCACTCTTTCGATAATGAAATCTTGTCTGGCTCATGGACTAACACTGTCGGCGGGTGGATCATTGTGAAGAATAATATTCTATGATTTTTCAAAGGTTAGCTAAAACAGTCGTAAATCACTGGCAAGGGCAGCATAGACTATGTTTTTTTTCTTGCAGTTAATGAGTTAATGAGAGTGCAGGAAAAAAGGGAACGATCCAAAACAATGTGATGACAGTCCTGAGAGAGAGAGAGAGAGAGAGAGAGAGAGAGAGAGAGACAGAGAGAGAGAGAGAGAGAGAGAGAGAGAGAGAGAGAGAGAGAGAGAGAGACGATGTTTCATCAAAATCACAGAACATAATTTGCCAGAATATGTATTATATTTAGAAAGCACTTCAAAACCATGTTTTTAACATTTTCTTTTTTCATTTTCCAAAATCTTAAAAAAAAAAAAGAAACAACTAATTGAAAAAACACGGTCTCCTCACGTATTAGAAGGACAATATCAGTCACCAGAACCAAGGATGGGTGTTTCTGATGAATCTAACATGGTTAAAATGGAGTTTGAAGTTATAATGGGTTTGTATAGGAAGGGGGCGTGTCTGATCAAATGAATATCAAATATCTAAATACTGAATCAAGCAACTTCAAAACTGTCTGGGGTGCTCCCAAAAGCTTTGAGTAGATGATAAAATGACCATGCTGTTTGTTGTGCATGGGTGTGGGAGAATGCATGTAATACAGCTCAATTCATAATTCATAAGCATGTAAGGGCGGATTCACACTATGGTCCCAGGTGCGCACCCTGGACCACTTGGCTGATGTTGTGGTAGTGTGAACGTTGCGTATCGTTCCCCGAAACGGATCACCATACCGTACCCGGGACCGCCTCCGGAGGTAGTCTCTGATCCGGATCATGCGTATTCGGGTACGGAACGATGCAATGTGAATCCATCCGTACCAACAGGAGGAAGTGGACTGCTAATCATATATCATTTATATATTTTTATAATGACACATTATTTTAGCTGGGTTATACTTTCTCATAGTTCTACTAGAATGTTGACAAGAAATAATAATCCCGCTAGTGTTTGAGTACCGCGAGCCGTGAAAAAACAAACAAAAAACACATGTGTAGCGAACGCGTATAAGGATAAATATACTAAGGATTAGTCTGTGACGTCACTGCTAAAATACCAAGGATGCATGCGTCCGTGACGCATGCATCCTATTAACAGAGACGACGTTACATTTCGAGGTTTCAAAGACCAGTGCACACACTGCTTTGGTTGTGTATTGTTGATCTGTTGTTATTATAACTCAAGACAACGTCAGGAACACAGTCAAACTTCATTATTCACTCTAGACTCTGACAAGTGACTTTTCTTCTGTGAATGACATTCTCTATCTACCAAAGCCCCATAGTCCACAGCGCCCCCATGAGGCACATATTTACCATTACTGTTAAATTAAATGGTCTCGAGTGCGGAAGAATTTTGGCCAATGTGAATACTGGCCAGCTGCGAGAGGCCAATTGTACTCGGGAACGGTTTGAATCAATCGGACCCAGTCTGAATCCGCCCTAAGAGAGAACAGTTTCCAGGACGGGGAGCGAGCAGGCAGGAATGTGAGTAGTGGCAGGTGGCTGTCAGTCCAACCTGCTCGATTCCCCCGGACTCGGACCCAATCCTCGTCTCCTCGCTCGGAGGCCGGACTAAGGCGTGTGGAGTGCGCGATTGTGTAAGTTAGAGTTAGAGAATCTTTGTGTGATAGGAATCTATTTATTATTATCTTTTTTTTACATGAACCAATTGAACACTAGCATCCCTATTCTGAGGGGAACATTAGCCGAAAATAGCCGATCTACAAGCTCGCAACGCGTCGCTTGTAGGTCGGCTATTTTCGGCGAAGAGGTTTGGTGTACAGGGGGAAAAGAGCAGACCAAGTACAGAGACAAAGGCCTTCAGGGTTTATGTCTGAAAACACACATTTAACATGAATCCAATAGGCAGTGTGTGTGTGTGTGTGTGTGTGTGTGTGTGTGTGTGTGTGTGTGTGTGTGTGTGTGTGTGTGTGTGTGTGTGTGTGTGTGTGTGTGTGTGTTTGTGTGTGCGTGTGTGCGTGCGTGCCCCCCCCCCCCCCCCCCCCCACTGCTTCATCCCTCTCTCAGCTAAGGGGTCCTTGGCCTGAAAAACTTTGAGGTTTTTGACCATTTTCTATCAATTCATTCTCATTTCAGACTTTTGATTGATTGATTGAATACTTGATCTAGAAGTTTGCAGAGAGAGAAAGCACATGGAACAAATACAAGGTCAACTAAAAAGGATGAACAACGCAAAGAAGCCTTTCGGCTTGATTCAATAGGGGTCCTCACGCACTCAATTCATAAGACAATAAATGATAGACGGATATACACTACTATGCAGAACATCATATAAACACCAACACCACCAAGACCAACCGAGCTCCACCTTGCAAGCTCTCCTTTTACAGCTAACACGCAATATTTGAGGCAGGAGATGCACTGCAGCAACAGCACACTGATTCATATTTGATCAGCACTGCCCTTACGGGTCCATTTGGTTCCATTTGTACACTCTCAGAGTTATGGGGGTTCTTGAAAATAAGACAACCACTATACCACACTAAATGGAACAGAGCCTTAATTAGTATTATTGGTAACACCTGTGAAGGAAGTAAGGAAGGGGCCCAATTCATTCCCAATATGGCTGCTGTGCATAGAGCCTATTGACCAGCGAATTTACTTTGCAATGTTCAAATCAAACTTTTCCTTCCTGCAATGTTGAGAGCTCACACAAAGAACTTCACCCACTCTCTTCTTTTCTGTGTTATGTGACAATACAATTTGATTGATGTGATGACTAATAGAACATAACGTAATATAATAACAATAGAGTATAACACAACACACAACATAACAACAGGTCACCTGTCTTTTCTGTCTCTGTTCTGCTGCCATCTTGTGGCATTGAAAATTCAATATGTAAAGCTGCAATCTCTTAAGCAAGGGATAATCAACGGGCAGCTCTTCATTAGTGAGAAATAAACACATACAGGGTGATTTAAATCGTTTAGACAACATCGGTCTCTAGAGAAAACAGCAAAATAATATGTCAGATGTGCCTTCCGTTCAGATGGCGTTATCAGGGGTTGAAAACGCAGTGAAACCTCCTTCCAGAGTGTAAATCTTTGAAAACTCTCCACCTCGCATCTCCATGTGAACCGGCAACACGGGGAATCCACAAAACGTGTGATGTCATGGCTCACGTCGGCTCACACCGCGTACGCTATTACACATTGTTGCAAAGCCGTAGAACCACACTAACAAACAGCTGTGATAGGAAATGTTGCAAGTGCTGACATTTTAACCATAGAGCTAAATAGAGCCTGCCTGCTTGCTCAGGGGATGAATTGAATCTTGAACATCAGGTCAGAATTTGTGTCAAGGAAACAATGTGGGCTCGCTTCAAGCCTAAGAATAGTAGTATAAAAAGTACAAATTCAGTCAAAGTCCCAGGCACTGCTCTCTTTGACTTGATATCTCGGACTGTGTTGTATGTGAGTGTGTATAGACTTAGCTGCGGTTGATCAGCTGTTTCTATTCTCCTAATTGTCATCAGTTACACCCCTGCTTGGTGCTAGTGTATGGTGTGTGTGTGTGTGTGTGTGTGTGTGTGTGTGTGTGTGTGTGTGTGTGTGTGTGTGTGTGTGTGTGTGTGAGTGTGTGTGTGTGTGTGTGTGTGTGTGTGTGTGTGTGTGTGTGTGTGTGTGTGTGTGTGTGTGTGTGTGTGTACCTTCCATTGACTGTTTACTGTTCTGCAGCTTACTACCATGCTTAAAATGCTTAAAATATATAAATAAATGTACCTTTAAAAGGACTATTCCGTGAGTGCTGGAATTCTCTTATTGCAAAGTTACCTTCCATTGACTCCCATTATAAATTTCGGAACTACAACACATGTACAAGCACACAATTCCACAGTAAGCTGAACATTTTAAAGTTTGAATCGTGTTTCTAAGTGTAAGTATGTAGGACTAGTAGTGTGCCAAAGTTTTGGGGAGAATAATAAATATATAGCGAGAACATCTATAGTGTGCTCGCTGCTGCTGCAACAACTTCTGTTGCGAGCACACTATTCGCGAGCACACTATTGATGTTCTACATTCTTTCTTTATTCTCCTCAAAAGTTTGGCACCTAACTACTCCTACATACTTTCATTCAAACTGTAAAACATCCAGCTTACTGTGGACACGGTTGCTTGTACTTGAACATCCCAAAAAGTCTATGAGAAAGTCAATGTTATTTCAACTGAAAACCCGCTTTTCTTTCACTTGTTTACAATCATGTTACTTACAGCATGCTTTAACTATACATTTTTTAGTTAAGACCAGTAATATAAACCCATGTCTCTTTACACTCTAGCAATCAGTGCAGCTGGTGATACCTACCTGTCAGTCATTGGCTGCTCGATGGTGCTGCAAAGTAATTAAGTACATTTACTCAAGTACTATACAAGTGCTTACAATGCACAGTACAAACCAAGTCAAACTGAATTTATACTTTTTATACAATTTTTTGGGGGCTTTTTTTTGGAGCCCACATTGTTTCTTCAGGAACAATATTTTCTAGTTAACAGTGTTAGTTAACATGTGCCAGTGCATTTCAATGTAATCCAAAAATATGCACATTAGCATAACAAGTTTGTCACAGTCAGTCACAATTTCACAAATAGCCCTACAATATTAACCTGAGTGACGTGAAGACATCTATAGTGTGCTCGCTCCTTCTGCAGCGAGCCCACAATAACAGATCCACAAGCTCACAATGTGCTGCAATGCAACGCAATTTGAGCTTGTGGATCGTCTAGTTTCGCTACTTTAGCACATGGAGCAGTTACAGGTTTACTCTAAATAGCGAGTGTTCATTTAATCCAAAGTGTGTGTGTAGACGTCTAGCTATAGTCCAGGCAAACTAGCATTTCACATCTAAGTAATTGTAACAGATTTTTTTTCTTCACAGACCACTTCTATGTCACCAGAACAATATACTAAAAGTCCTAAGAAATCCTAGTTGCGGAAATATGTTTAATTGGCATCAATCCAAAATAGGCACCAATTATTGTCAAAAAGCCATATAAAATGATGTTGAGTCCAATTTTCATTCGTCTGAGATTTCAATTTACTTCCAATTACATTGAGGTGAGAAATTCAGATAAAATATACAAAATATATATTAGCCATTTTTGAACCAATATAACAGAACTACAGGGAGTTATTACAAGATATTCTAGCAGCATTTCACATCAAAGTAATTGTAACAGAATCTTTTTCACCATACATCATTTCAATGAGGTGTCCAGAACAACATACTAAAAGTCCTAAGAAATCCTAGTTGCAGAAGTATGTTTAATTGGCATCAATCCAAGATGTCCACCAATATTGTCAAAAAGTCATTTCACAAGTACAGACCACGCCTTCAAACCAAACATTGTTTAACGTTCTTTATTCAGAAAAGAAGGAGATGGACCTGTCAGGAAGGAAATTGGTTATGCATGGATTAGATGATGGAAGGAAGGAAGGGAAGGGAAGGAGGGTAGGGAGGAAGGGAGGCTTTGGGGTGAGGATGAGGGAGTGGAGATGAAGGGGGCGATGATGTGTAGACAGGGAGGTGATGATGAAGGGGGTGAGGATGAGGAGCGAAGACAAGGGGTACGAATTATCTAGTGAGGAGGGTAAGTGAAGGATGTAAGGTGTGAGGATGGTGAGAGGATGACTAGTGTGAGGTGAGCTGAAGGGAGTGAGAACAGAGGAAGGGGAGGTGGGGATGAAGGGGTGTAATAGGGGGGCGCAAATGAGTGTGTGGGAAGAAGGGCGTCGTAGCCCTGGGGAGGGATGAAGGACGGGGCCCAGTGAGGGCGCGGCCCTGGGGGTGGGAAGGGCGAAGCCCTGGTGGGGGAGGAAGGGCGTAGCCCTGACGGGGAGGAAGGGCGAAGCCCTGGGGGGAGGCATAACCATGTGGCTCCAGGGGGGTGGAGACCTGAGTATTTGGCTTAGGGTCTGAGGAGATAGGCGTCCGTCTTGGCAGTGGTCTGAGGGCGCACCATCACTCGAGACCCCAAAATAGAAGAATAATTAGTCATTAATTAGAACATTTACTGGACCATGGATATGTGGGCGTTCCTAAGGTCTTGGACATTGGTTCTAATGTAAGTGTGGTATGCTTGGGACGGCCAACGCCCTAGGAGTTGGACGGTGTGGTCAGTGATGCCTCTTCTAGATGCAGAAGAAGCAGCACCGATTCGGAACGAATGGCCGGAAAAATTACCTGCGGGATATCCGGCCTTGGTCAGAACTTACCGGAGGTGGTAGAGGAACCAGTGACGGGTTGCGACTGAACCGGTATCAGTGGTAAATAACGGATCGGAAGGAGAGGCGTGAGAGGAGTGCCTGGTATGGAGGTGATGGACCAAGGGTTCGTAAGGGCTGAGGTAGGAGTTGAGTTTAAACAGGTAAATTGGCGTTGTTCTGCCGAATTGGTCTGTTTTGCTATGTTTTAGCAAGAATACTAATGTGGAGGAATCTGGAATGGTCAGATCAGATAAACAGGGATGGTAGTGAGGAATGAATGTAGAATTGGAGGTAGTGAATTCTGAACATCTAAGAAACCCAAAGAAAGCAAGGCGAAACATTGCTTCCAGTGTGGAGTCTACAGATGGGTTAGCATAGCCAGAGCGGAGTATGTTGATGCATCCTGCGAGAACATCAGAGGTAATAGGTTGGCGGCGTGGAGGATTACGTGGCTCGTTCCTTCACAGGCTCTTAAGGAGCAGGGTGACATGGGAGTGCTGGGCAAAGGGGTGAGGTGCTCCTGTTAGGAGCTTAGTAATAAAATGAATACCTGATAGGTAGACGCGGATGGTTGATGGATGCATGGCCCGGGATGAATGGCTGTAGCTAATGTAGGAGGTGAGTGTAATGAGGTCCAGAGACGGAAATGGCAGACTGTAGGTAAAATGAAAGGACTGGAAATTGTTCCATGCTGTCCAATAGGAGGAGAGTGTGGATGGAGCTATACCTTGCAGGTTGTGATTTCGGGAGATGGATACCAGGTTATGGAGAGGATGGTTTATGGGAAGGTCATCTCGGAATATGGAGGAACTGGAGTCGGGTGGAGGTCTGCGGATGGCGCCAAGGATCTGAATCTCTGGAAGGAGAAACGTGAGAGTGAATCGGCTACCATGTTGTCGTAACCTGGGACATGGGCTGCTCGGATTATGAAGTTATTATTGGTGACTGAGAGCCATGTTAGACGTCTGAGTAGTGCCATGATGGCTAGTGATGCCGACCGACCTTTATTGATAATGTGGACTGTGGACTGGTTATCGGAGTGTATGAGAACTGAGCGGCTGGTCCATTCGTGGCCCCAAAGAGAGGCCGCGACAATGATTGGGTATAATTCGAACAATGCTGAAGAGTGGGTGGTGTCGAACGGGGGGGAAACAAAATCTAAGGGCCAAAGTTCTGCGAACCATCTCCCTCTGTAGTAACCCCCAAACCTACAGAGGGCGCTGCATCAGTGTATAATTGCAAGTCCTCTGGTGAGGAGTGGAAATCGTTATAAAAGAAAGAAATGCCATTCCAGTTGGATAACAGGAGGTGCCAGAGCCTAAGCTCTGTGCGGCATTCTAAGTCTAACATGATATGATGGTGGAGGGATGGCACGGATGCAGCGAGGTGGAGAAGGTGGGAAATAAATGAACGGCCTTGTGGGATGATTCTAGTGGCGAAGTTAAAGGAGCATTTCACCCCTGGAAGAAACTGCAATCACTCAATGGTAATAGTATTTGTAGTAGATAACAGTAGCACAATTTAAAATTTGCACCCTATGGCCAGAAAAATAATGAAATCTGTGTGTTTGACTAGGTTTTGACTGGACTGCTTATTACTACAATGACCATAATGCTTTTGGTGCACTGCCCCTCCTTGTGGCAAGGGAGGTCCGGTGTGGGTGGGATCTCCAACAACAACGTTGAAACAGCATGGCAGTGTTGCCATGTCTGCTTATTATAAGCGGCTTCTTTCTAAAATGTAGTTGATATTTGGGCTTGTTTCCAAATGTTTTGATTGTTGTTTAAACCAGTGGTTCTCAAACATGTTCATGTATTTTTCCACAGTCCCCCATCTGAAATTATAATTTGTGCCAGGGAGCCCCTAACAAATATGTGTGTGTCAAAAATATTCCACATTTTGCACTTTTTCCCCCTCAAGATTTATTTGTAAATAGCAGATCTACAAGCTCACAATGGGTCGCGAAGCGTTGTGAGCTTGTAGATCGGCAATTTTCAAATATATAATATCCCATGTCTAGGTAAAGTGCTCTTGGCCTAGTTATCTTCTTTTGGGTTTGTTTTCATAGACCTGGTTGCTTAATTCTCTCACAATATCTGGCAACACTGACTGAAGAACGGACACGTTCATCTAGTTACATATATGTCCAAGGATTCGTTAGTGATGTCATATCACTGACAAATCCTTGCTATCTTCATGCAGTTCTACTTCCGTGTCGCATAGTAGTGACATCACTGTCGAATCCTTGGTATTTTTATCCTAGCCTTTCGCGACGGTTTGTTTACCAGCGCTGCCACTACACGCTGTCTTTTTTTTTCACGCTTGCGCTTATGAAACACTACAAAGGATTATTATTTCATGTCAACATTCAAGTACAACTATCAGAAGATAACTCAGGTAAAGTCTCACTCTGCAAGGGGGTTTGTCCGCTGGGCGCAGCTAATGGGAGTGACTGGCCGTGTGGGGACACCCCATTGGGGCGGTCTTTGGAGCTGGTCTGTGTGAGACGCGACGAGACAACATGTAGTGCGGAAAAGGAATGACATAACTTCTCGTGACGTAAATAACGTCACGAGAAGTTCGAAGATTACTAGATATCTCAAAACACAGATCATACACAAAAATAATAATAATTGAGTCCTAAACTTCATTACCATTGGGTCAGTTTCTTCCAGGGGTGAAATGTCCCTTTAAGGTGACCTAGTAACTGAAGTAGTTGCTGCTTGGTGCAAGATGTGATTTGTAGAAAGTTGGAGATTAGTAGTGTAATACGGTCTAGTTTCTCTGTGGGGAGTGAGGCTTGAAATGAGGTGGAGTCCAAGTTGATTCCTAAGAATTCAATTTTGTTAAATGGACCCACTGTTTTTTCCTCGGCCAGGGGAACGCCGAGTGCCACAAAAGCGGTCTTGAGGCACGTGATACTGCGTGCGGGGGGGGGGGGGGGGGCGATGGGGGGTCGACGGTGAGGAAGTCATCCAGGAGATGGACTTGGTGCGGGATACGGTAATTGTTGCTTAAGATCCAGCAGAGGAGCTCTGAGAGGTTGTCAAAAGGTTTTGGGCTACTTTTGCAGCCAAATGTTAATCTTGCTGCAAAATAATATTTGGACTGCCAGCAGACGCCGAAAAGGTGCCATGAGTCTGGGTGGAGTGGGAGGACTTTGAAGGCAGACGCGATGTCGGCTTTTGATAGCCAGGCACTACGTCCAGCGAGCCGAATCAGGGCAATGGCATGATCCACAGTTGAATAGTGAAGTGTGAAATCTGGACTGGGGATGAGGCTATTTATACTGGGGATGGATGAACCGTGTGGGGAAGATAGATCCATGATTAATCTTTTCTTCCCTGAGTACTTCCTAATAGCCACTCCTATTGGGCTGATGCGGTAAATGGGGAATGGGGGGGAATCGAACGGACCGATCATGAAACCCTGCTTGACTTCTTTCTCAAGCAGGGTGGTGATGATTTCGGGTTCCGTTAGTGCGGACTGGAGGTTATTGCAAGAGTGGGAATGATCGGGAAGTGTGATTAGGCCGGGTGAAAAACCATGATTGAGACCGTCTATGAAAAAATGGATGAATGTGGGGTCTGGGTGGAATGCGAGCTCCTTGGCCAGGGCGGGGATGTTAATGGGGGTGGCCAGATGGTGTGACAGTCAACTTTTGGAAGGTCTGGTTGGGTTGTGGGGGCAAGTGTGGCGGGCATGGGCTCCTCCGCAGTAGGTGCATACGTGCAGGAGTTTACAGAATGATGAATCGCATCCTGCATCGTTGAAATTATTGCATAGCATGCGGGAACCTACGAACATTATCTTCCTGCCACGCTTGTCCGTGGCTTGAGAGGAGGCTGGTTGGGCGATGGGGCGGCTGGGTTTAGATCGCTTGTCCCGGCCTGGCTGGTACTGGTGTGTTCCTATTCCCAAGAGGGGGGGAACTGATGTAGGGATGGAGGATGGGGTGGGGCGATTGTAATGGGGAACTGGAGCTGCTGGAGGTTGAGCTACGGGTGTAGACTGGTGTGCGGTGAGCACACACTCGGTGGTGGGGTGGGAGGGGCAGCCGCAGATGTTGCAAGCTATGGTGGCGCTGCCTGTAAACAGCCGGCTGTATAGTTCTACGTCCAGCGCTCCCCAGTAGGTATTGAGGTTCCATTGTTGGATACGGGCAGCCGCCCTCGCTGCGAACTGCCGGTGATATTCGTAGAATAGGGTGCCACCAAACCGCACAGCCATGTCCATGATTAGAGATAGGTAGTCATCTAGCTCTTGCCTTCTGTGGGGGAATAGTGAGCAGATGACATTCCTATAAATTGAGAACGCTAAGGTGAATTCGGTGGCAGTGAGGATGTTGTGGGGTGATGAAGTGGATGAAAGGTCTCGGAGGGTGATCGAGATGCCTCCGCAGTCAACTGTCCGGGGTTGAAAGGTGTGGGTGGATGGTTTTAGTATTGCTGAGAGGTCGATGTCCATACCCTGGATGATTTGTTGACGGAGGTGATTGGATACGGGTTGTGGGTTGAGGGCCAGGCACAGGGGGTGGAGGGACATGCATGGGGGTAGTGGGAACAAGCCTGGTCTGCTCTGCTTGAGTTGGGGGTCCGAGCTCAGCAGAGTGCGACCTGTAGGTGGAGATAAATTCGATTGGCGAATATCTTTTGTAATTATAGACAATGGTGTTGGCTGGTTTGCATTATTAGACGACAAAACAGGCTCACCTGATAAACTTGTGTTTCGGGCGGGCGTTGTAGTGTCCGCTCTGGTGCCATCGTATCTGCTGCTAGGACCCCGTGCCGGCTGTGTGACGTCATGATGATGCGACTGAGAAGGACCCGCTGGAGAAGAGGAAACTCTCGCTGCTGTGGTGTAAAGTTTGAATTGTTGTCCTTTGTTTGCGGTGCTGGAAAAGGCGAGGCTCTTCTCTCTTAATGCTTTTTTGAGTGATAACACGGTCCAATCGCGGATGGGCGCGATTACCGTCCTGGACAGGGCCGGGGGAGGTGGCGCTCTTAGTGACGCCAGCCGTGGAGGAGGAGGAGGGGGGAGGGGAGAGTGCTGAGCGATGGTATGGTGGTCAGCACGATGTCTGCCTGGAGACCTCCCCCGACGAGGTCGGGCTGGGGGAGGAGAAGCAACCTGGCGTCGGGGGGTGGAATGGTGGCGTGGAGGAGGAAGATGATGAGGAGGATGATCACGACCCGAGCCGTGCTGGGCGACCGGGTTCTCCCCCTGACGTCGGGTGGTGAAATGGTGACGTTGGTGTGGAGGAGGAGGAGGAAGATGGTGGGGTGGAACGGGAGGAGCGCGGCCCGACCGGGACCCCTGGCTGGTCCGGGAGCTCGGCTGTGGGCAGGAGAGGCGGAGGGTTGCCTAGGTGTGGACCTCGGACCTCGGTGAAATTCCACCGGTGTTTGCCTGACATCGGTTACCCGATGCCTCTCGCCTACTGACCTTAACCTTCGGGAAAGCGGTGTGTCGGACACAGCGGTGGAAGCGTTTGAAGAGAAATCCTCCTCATCGGAGGCTTGGAGGGTGATCGAATAATCCATTGAGGTAAGTTTAAGTTATAACGATACGTTTACTTTGCGATGTGCTGTGTTTGCGAAGAACAATGCACGAAGGGCAGGCGAACCTGGCAGGTTTAAATACCCTCACTTATTGGTAGAAGGGGTGGAGTTCAGGGTGGAGTAATTAGTTACCATGGCATCGGTGCCACTGTGAGTGGCAAGGGTGGAGCTATGATCGGTTACCATGGCGGACAAGTCGAGGGAGGAGTTGACTTGGTTACCATGGTGATCGATCAAGCGTGTAACCTAGAGAGTTAGCTAGGAATGGAAATAGATTATAGGAGTAGAGTGAGGGGCAAGGTTAGTAACAATCTCATTGTCTGAAGGCGTAGTCTGTCTTCCTCCTGAACATACATTGTACCAACTCCATATAAAATCATGGTGAGTAATGTCAATGAATCGTGTTTCCGTAACTAGGATTTCTTAGTATTTTTAGTATGTTGTTCTGGACACCTGATAGAAGCGCCCAGGATTAATTGGCACTGGGTGAAAAAATGGGTTACAAAATCATGGGATAAAATTGTTTTAAAAAAAGTATATATATAATTAAAAATAAAATTCTATGATCGTGACAACCCTACTTCTAGCCAAGACTCAGATCTTCAGACTCCACCTTAGCCCGCAGCACTTGACCTAGTCTTGACGACCATGCAGTCTTATGCAAAGGTTAAAATGTAATTTACATAGCATGTTATTTAGACAGGTGCCAGGTTCATTGTTTACCTTGATTGATTGGGGGCCAATTCCTTCAAGAGCTGGTGCCATGTTTTTGCACTTTTTCTGTTTTTCATGTGTCTATGAGGTTGATAGAACTTCATTAAGCCCCCCGGAGATGGTTTTATGGTGTTTTATGTCTTCTCTGATTATTTGGAGTTTCTTCCTGGATGCTGAAATCTTGAGGGTCAAACGTGCCAATAGAGAAACAGCCCTTTAGTGACATCACAGAGCCCCCAAAAAACATACCCTCCCCCTCATTATCATAACACAACAGGTGTGGGCATGAGGAGGAGGAGGGACTAGGACAGGTGGGTGGTGCTAAGGTGGTGGAGGAGGTGCTAAGGTGAGAACCAGGCATACTTGAGGCGTGTCCACATAAACATTTTTTTTTAACAATTTCTGTACACTTTTTTTTTTGAAAAAAATCCTTACATAATAATAATACCTTATGATCAGGTTTTAGGGTTGAAAAATATCATGGCACTCCATCTTTAAGTAAAAGTATCAATACTGCAATATAGAAATACTGTTAAAAGTCTGGAATTCAAATTGTACTTGAGTAAAGTACACAAGTATTGGCATCAACATGTACTTAAAGTACCAAAAGTAAAAGTACTAATTTTGCAGAATGTCCCATTTTTTTCAAATGTATAAAAATCGTTTGAAAATAGCAGATCTACAAGCTTAAAATGCATCTCATCGTGACACAATGTGAGCTTGTAGATCGGCTATTTTCAAATTGACGAAATGTATATAGGGCTGAAGTGGTTAATGTACGTTTTGTAATATTAATCAAAATCTACAAAGTAACATAAGGTTTTCAAATAATTGTAGTGGAGTAAAAGTACAATATTTGCCTTTGAGAAGTAGTGGAGTAGGCCTAGAAGTAAAAGTACAGAAAATTGGAAATACTCAAATAAAGTAAAAATACAAAAACAATTACTTACAGTTTTTCCACGATTGTTAACACACGTTTCTCAAAACAATAACGGCTTTCTCAAAACTGCACACACAAAACTGAAAAACTCACACACAAAATGCTAAACCCTACATTCCCTTTGCAAGATGACTCTTTGCCATCAAAGCTCTGAACTGTTCACAAAATGGAACTTGTGTTTTCATTTGGTACACACAGCCATATTTTCAAATGACACACACATACCATTCATTGCAGTACAGTACACACAACTAAGCATGTGCTGCACACTACCAAGCATTTACAGCACACTGCAGGGCAACATTGAAAACAGAATCATAGAAATTGAACACACCATATGAATGACAATGACTCTTGAGAATGAGCCATTTCTCAAAACAACAAACACAAATATGCAGCCAAAAAAGTTTTATTTCTCTACATGATTTAGGCATAAAGCCTCCGGTTCATGTCTGGCTAGAGGGCCTCATCCACATCACAGGCAATGTTCTCCCTGTCCAAGCAGCATTGGAAGAAATGCCTTGTGGCGCATGAAGCCCTGACAGGCCAGACGTTGCCACAAGCCTCCTCCTCCATGGCCTGGAGCAGTGACCCGGCTCTGTGGGTTCCGTTCATATACCTTCCACCTCCAAGCTGAAAAGAACTCCTCAATGGGATTCAGGAAAGGAGAATAAGGTGGAAGGTACAGAACGGAAAAATGTGGGTGGTCCTAGAACCACTCAAGCACCTGAGCAACCCGGTAGAAACTCACATTGTCCCAGATGAAAATTGCTCACCAGACCTGAATGTTTAGAGATTTGAATATTTGTGTGTTGTAGGTTGATACTTTGAGATTTTACGTGAGAAGTGTGTGCAACAACTGAACATTGTGTGTAGTGTTTGGTCATCAAGGTGATAATGTAATTGACATCAGAGTGTAAAGAAGGAAAGTCATAGTCTAATGCAGATAAGGGAGTGTGAAGTAGTGCCAATTTGGGTCGAGCGATTAGTACACGAAGTGAAGGGTGTGCAAATTTTGCAGATTTTTCGCTTTTTGTGTGTTAACAATTGTGAAAAACTGTAAGTAGGGGAGACCAAGGACAAAAGTAACAGGGGGCAAAAGTAACACACTCAATAATTATAATTAGGAACAAGCTAGAGGGGTGAGACTTCTTGTGCACATGCTCAGTAGGGTCCTCTCTCTGCCTATGGAAGGATAGAATGATCATTTCATCTCAGCAGAAGTTTTCAACAAAACAATGATTTTGAGGTGTAAACATACATTTTTGAGTGTACGGTATTTTCCTTCTGCTGTCTAAAGATAAGATGTCAGCTGATTTAAACTTAGATTAATTGTATCTCTATGTTATTGGTCACAAATTAACATCAGCAGCCTATGCTATGTGTTTCTAGCTAGAATATGGGATTTTATCATGGTTGGCCCGACCGGGGTCAATTGTAACAATGTGTTTTCAATGCAAGCAGATTTTGTGTCTGGGATTACATACTTTTGTTAGTAAATGAACATATTTCACTAAATGTCACTACATTTCAAAGTAAAAATACATTTAAATACAAAAATTACATACATGTGAAAAAACAAAATTGAAAAATAAATAATTTGAATAAAAATATAAAATAATTGTAATTATGTATATAAAACATTTGTAAGTATAAATGTTAAATTATAACAAATACATATTACTTAGTGATGTGCTTTTATTTGAGATAAAGTGTGTTAATATGACTTATTTTTACAGTGTTACAATTGCCCCCAACCACTGTTACAACTGCCCCCGTCACGGGGGCAATCGTAACACTGTGACTCATTGCATTCAAATTCATATTTTAGTCTTGTCCTTATTAGTGAAAGCTTAAAATGGTATTATTAATTAGGGCACATATATATGTTTCTTATAGCAAAAGATGACTAGGATATTTCAAGTAGTCTGTGAATTATGAAGGCAAATACAAAAAGTGTTACTTTCGTCCCCGATCTCCCCTACAGTACTTGAGTAAATCTACTTAGTTACTTTACACCACTGCTACACTGTCTCTGTATGTATTTGATGTTGTGTTTACCTTGCTTACTGTAAGACGCTCTGGATCAAGATAAATGCCTACATTGTAATTTGTAAGAAGACATAATTCACACTTGAGGCCTGAGGTGCATCATGCAGTACTACTGATACGCCAGTAGGTGTCCTATACTGTACCTGAGAACAGAATGCACATCCTTGCTACACTAATTGACGAGCATTGACATGGAGTGTTGGTGCCCAGTTGTGCCCAGTCTCATAGCAGACACATATGGCTTCACTTTATGTTTTCGTCAACACAAGGCATCTGAAAACTCTCGCCCCGGGGCAAATCTGTCTGTATTCACCTGCGTAACGTAACCTCAGTAAACTATGGCTAAACTTCTTTCTAACCTTATCCTCAGTAAAACAAATACAAGAATACAAGAACCCCTGGTCCGCCAAAACAATGGGGGCGAGCGTGTTTTGTATTCCGGTTACCAATATAACCCGACTGATCTTTTAACTGCATGTACATTTCCTTTACAAATGAGGGGCTAATTACATATAATACTACCCCCCCCCCCCCTTAATTACAGTACATTTAGGGCCCAATACAGCATATTTGAGTACCTTTAGGAGTAAATGACAGGGGTCGAGAGACGGAGAGAGATAGAGAGAGAGAGAAACTCAGCGTTGCCATGTCCTCTAATTATAAGCCTACCCTACTTTTACACAATTTTCTCTCTCACACTGTGAGGTGGCTCGCGCCGGTGGCTCTGCGCTGCGAAGTGAGCGCTACGTCACGCTAGTTTTCTCAATGGGAGAAAAAGCCCTTCCTCCCAGGTGCTTCTGTGTTTATTCCTACAGACAACAGCACTACATGTTTAGGGCAGTGGTGCTGACAGAATCTGTCTTGCCTAAAGATTAAACAGAATGTAATGCCTCAACTCCTACAATTCCAAGTGCTTGTCAGGATGGGGCCTCCCCAGTTTAGATATGATTATTTTGTCATATCTAAATCCATCATAATATAGAGGTATATAACACTTATTGTAAGGATCAAATATCACTTACACCACCTTTAAAGGGACATTTCACCCCTGGAAGAAAATGACCCAATGGTAATGAAGTTTAGGACTCAATTATTATTATTTTTGTGTATGATCTGTGTTTTGAGATATCTAGTAATCTTCTAACTTCTCGTGACGTTATTTACGTCACGAGATGTTATGTCATTCCTTTTCCGCACTACATGTTGTCTCGACGCGTCTCACACAGACCAGCTCCAAAGACCGCCCCAATGGGGTGTCCCCACACAGTCACTCCCATTAGCTGCGCCCCCCGTTGCAGAGTGAGACTTTACTTTACCTGAGTTATCTTCTGATAGTTGTACTTGAATGTTGACATGAAATAATAATCCTGTGTAGTGTTTCATAAGCGCAAGCGTGAAAAAAAAAAGACAGCGTGGAGAGGCAGCGCTGGTAAACAAACCGTCGCAAAAGGCTAGGATAAAAATACCAAGGATTCGACAGTGATGTCACTACTATGCGACACGGAAGTAGAACTGCATGAAGATAGCAAGGATTTGACAGTGATATGACATCACTAACGAATCCTTGGACATATATGTAACTAGATGAACATGTGCTAGGTTCACGTTCTTCAGTCAGTGTTGCCAGATATTGTGAGAGAAATAAGCAACCAGGTCTAAGAAAACAAACCCAAAAGAGGATAACTAGGCCAACTTTACCTAGACATGTAGGCTACATGGGATATTATATATTTGAAAATTGCCGATCTACAAGCTCACAACGCTTCGCTACCCATTGTGAGCTTGTAGATCTGCTATTTACAAAAAAATCTTGAGGGGGAAAAAGTGCAAAATGTGGAATATTTTTGACAAATATCTGTTAGGGGCTCCCTGGCACAAATTATAATTTCAGATGGGGGACTGTGGAAAAATACATGAACATGTTTGAGAACCACTGGTTTAAACAACAATCAAAACATTTGGAAACAAGCCCAAATATCAACTACATTTTAGAAAGAAGCCGCTTATAATAAGCAGACATGGCAACACTGCCATGCTGTTTGAATGTTGTCGTTGGAGATCACACCCACATAGAATCTCCCCTGCCACAAGGAGGGGCAGTAAACCAAAGCATTATGGTCATTGTAGTAATGCAGCAGTCCAGTCAAACCGTAGTCAAACACACAGATTTCATTATTTTTCTGGCCATAGGGTGTACATTTTAAATTGTGCTACTGTTATCTACAAATACTATTACCATTGAGTGATTGCAGTTTCTTCCAGGGGTGAAATGCTCCTTTAACATACAGATGGATTAAAATAACCTTTAATTCATTCAATTACGTTCCATATTGCAGTTTTAAGTCAATTCATCTGTATAGTGAACCATGTAGTTTGAGGTCACATGTGGCAGCGGTGGCCTAGTGGTTAGAGGGGCGGCCTTGATACCGGAAGGTCCCTAGTTCGGGTATTTATTTATTTATTGGTGAAGGAGAAAAGCAGCAGGCCAAGGATAGACCCCTATAGGGGCGCGACCCCCCAAAATAATCATATTTGAACTTGTCAGGGTGGGGGGCCACCCTGACAAGCACTTGGAATTGTATTCCAATAACCCTATTTTCACAATTGTTGCCTCTTTCTTAGGTAATATTTGACAATTTGGCCAATGTTTTACAGTATTTGTTGATTACTCTTGACGCGGTAATGGTCTTATTTGTTTTAGGTATTAAAAACATCTTAAAAATCCTGAAATTGACACCTTAGAAATGTGCAGATACTGCACTTCTAACTGTATGTTGGTTTGTTTACTGTTGAGTGAGAAAACAATGTTGCACATTAAGCAAATCATCTGGGGACCCCTGCAAAATCATTTGGGGACCTGTAGTTTGAGAACCACTGCCCTATAGTAGGGGACCCTGGTTACCCATTAAGACCGGGAACGCATCTGTGTCATTGCAATATTTCTTTGGCAATTATAAAAATAGCAGATCTACAAGCTCATAGTGCGGCATGTAGACATTTAACTCAAATCTTTGCTTCTGGGGATTCTACAAATGTCTTCTAAATCCTAACATCCTTATGTTGTTATAATATCAGTGGTTCTCAAACTTTTTTCATGTCAAGGACCCCAAAATGTATTCGGCCGCGGACCCCTATCTCAAAATATGTTGTTCCAGGCACCCCCCAAAAGGAAAGATTTGAGTTATAAATGTTCGCTTAAAAAAAAACAGATGTACAAAGATTTGCACACATTTTCACGATTTTTCTAAAATGGCAGATCTACGAGCTCATAGCGCGGCACTCGGTGCCGCGCTATGAGCTTGTAGATATGCTATTTTTGAATAGCCAAAGAAATCTAAAATGACACACATTCCTTGCCGGTCTAAATGGGATAACAAAGTATATTGTTTAAGACTTAAACCACTTTGAAGTGGTTAAAAAAATACTAGCACAGCAAATCCTTTAAACGTTCATAGTGCCATTAATTCTGTTCATTTGTAGATTCAAGCACTGTCATGCAAAACTGATTCAAGATCGTTGTGTGTTATATAGGAGCACACAAGATTACAATGTGTTGGTTTAGATTCATAACAACAAGAATAACAACAATAACAAATTAAGAGGAATCAATAAAACCCAAGACCACATTAGTCTTGATTCCCAGACTTTTATTAAAATCCATATTCCATCAGTATGTTCACAGACAGCCTTTCACTTCCTAGAGAGACTGACACATCTCATAACCAGGAGTGAATTATTGAGGCGTACTCAATGATCCGTGGGTGCATTTCTCCTTTCCGACATGTCGCCTTTCCGACGTTGACTAACCCTATACCTAACCATAACCCTAACCTTAACCGCACACGGAAGCCACTAGTCGGAGTGGTGAGATGTCGGAATGGAAGGAGCACCCCATGATCCGTATACATCTTCTCCATACATTGTGGCCCTCATATTGGTGTACTTGGTAGATATACATCTGAATGTTTAGAATGTGAAAGGAATCAACTACTCAAATATTACTCAACTACTAGTGAAAGCTGCTCTGTCAAATGTGTACTTGAGTTAAAGTTCTGGGAGTACTTGAGCTTGCAGATCTGCTATTTGCACAGTTTTTGAAAGCTTAAAGGTAGGGTAAGTGATTTGCTTTGGTTAAAATAAGTGTTAAATAGCTCTATATTCTTTCTTTTTTTCAATTTTTTTTGTCCCACGATTTTGTAACCCCATTTTTACAATTGTCTATGTAATCCTGGGCACTACACTCCCTCTGCCAACCTAGGGAGGCCAGGGCCGAGCTCATGCCTCCTTCAATGCATGAGAGCCAACTGACCTTCTTGTCACCTGACAGGGGGGAGTTTCCCTGGTTGGACGTAGCGCGTGGAAGGAACACGTTATTCCAACCAGTTCCCTTCCCCTCCATCAGGCGCCCCGGCTGGCCAGGGGGAGGCAGTATTGTGACCAGGATTACTGTATGTTTTTGTGAGGGTACCTACCCTAGGAGACACGGGGAGAACATGCAAACTCCACACAGAAAGGCCCTTTCGCCAACCCCACCTAGGTTATGGGCACTGATGACACGGAGGAGAGGACACGTCCCCAGCGCCCACAGCGTCCCCTGTGGGAATCGAACCCAGGACCTTCTAGCTCTATATTCTGATAGTACTCATTGCTATAGAGTGTTTGTTCAGTAACAGGAGTCTCCTTGTCTCTCCAGCTCTTTATAAAACAGAAAATGCATTTTTGTTTCAGTTTCAGTTTCATTTCCAATTGTATCCAACCAGGACAGAGAACTCAATTAGGATATAGATTAAACAAGTGAAATTGGAAGTGATGACACTAAGAAATGAGCAGACAAAATTGGAACTGGAACACTATACAAATTAAGCTTAAAAATGGGTACTTTTTTTATGGAGGGGAAGGGATCTGGTTGGAATAACGTGTTCCTTCCACGCGCTACGTCCAACCAGGGAAACTCCCCCCTGTCAGGTCAGGTGACAAGATGGTCAGTTGGCTCTCATGCATTGAAGGAGGCATGAGCTCGGCCCTGGCCTCCCTAGGTTGGCAGAGGGAAGGTAGTGCCCAGGATTACATAGACAATTGGCACTGGGTGTTAAAAAAATAGGGTTACACAATCGTGGGATACATTTTTTTTTTTTTTTTAATGGGTACTTTCTCCTGATTGGCTGAGATTTTGACACCTACCGGAAAATGTAATTTCTGTTTATTAAAAAGCTGGAGAGACGGGGAGACTCCTGTTACTGAAAAAACACTCTATAGCGTTTTAACCTTTTAACAAAATACTTTTTGTTTTAACCAAAAAAGTTAACTTACCCTACCTTTAAGAGGTTAATTCATAATATGCAAGTGTGTACAAATTGATGTACAAATGAATGTGCAAATGGAACCCTTACAGGGCTGTAACTCTGAGTGTACAAATGGAACCACATTTGGTTCCATTTTTACCCTCTCAGAGTTAAATAACGATTGGGGCCCCTGAGAGAAAACAACTAATTGTATCAAATGCAGTTGGATGAGAGGAAGTGATGTCATCGCCTCCAAGGTGGATGAGAGGAAATGAGGTCATACACGGTTGTCATTCATCGTGTGGCGAGTTGATGCCGTTTCCCAAAACCCACCGACAGCGATGAATGTTAACCAGCAGCCCACTCAGAGGAAGGACATGTAGCCTACCCATGCTTAAAGCGCTGTTTCACTTTAAAACACTTCTGGGGTCATTTTAATGTCTGCTCTATCGGCTTTTGTGTGCATGACCCAGACTTTTTTTTTTTTAAAGTTGCATGATTCAATATTTCGATTTTATCAGTGTGTGTGCACGCGTGCGTGTGTCAGGGGCGTCACGGCCATTCACTGTGCGTACGACGCGACACCCTCACTCACATAGATCTGTCATTTCATACCCCCCACTTTTTGAAAAAATAAAAAATAAAAAAAGAATAATTAATTGTATTTTTTTATAATAAATCGGTAAAATCAGGCAAAAATAAGAATTAAATAACATAACCCTAACCCTAAAACCGAAATAAAGTAACCAAAACACGAAAAAAACTAACAAAATCCGCCCAAAAAACGCAAAATTTTGAAAATACAAAATTTGTTTACATTTGACAGGTACAAATGTTTTTTTCACGATTTTTCAAAAATAGCAGATCTACAAGCTCATAGCGCGGCACTCGGTGCCGCGCTATGAGCTATGTGATCCCCCCCACCTATGAGCTATGTGATCCCCCCCACCTATGATCCCCCCCACCTTCTGAGAGCCTGTGACGTCCCTGGTGTGTGTGTGTGTGTGTGTGTGTGTGTGTGTGTGTGTGTGTGTGTGTGTGTGTGTGTGTGTGTGTGTGTGTGTGTGTGTGTGTGTGCGTGTGCGTGTGTTTGTGTGTGTATTACTATACTTGTGCGGGCCAAACATCCCCACAAATACAGTAGAAATTGAGAGGATTGAGGTTGGGGTTAGGGTCAGGTTTAGACATTTAGAGGTCAGGTGTAGGGGTTGGAATTAGAGTTAAGCAAGAGTAGAGTGAAAGAAATAGAAATAAATAACTGATCTACAGTATAAGCTCACAGTGTGTCGCACTGCTACACGTTGTGAGCTTATAGATCTTCAATTATTTTTGGCTTTATGCTTACGGTTAAAAATGGCAAAAATAATAAAAAAAAACTGCTGTTCCAATAATGTTGATGTCCTCGCAAGTATAGTATAATACATACATGGGCAACTGGCGGCCCGGGGGCCACATGTGGCCCCCACCTTCACTTAAAGGGACATTTCACCCCTGGAAGAAACTGACCCAATGGTAATGAAGTTTAGGACTCAATTATTATTATTTTTGTGTATGATCTGTGTTTTGAGATATCTAGTAATCTTCGAACTTCTCGTGACGTTATTTACGTCACGAGAAGTTATGTCATTCCTTTTCCGCACTACATGTTGTCTCGTCGCGTCTCACACAGACCAGCTCCAAAGACCGCCCCAATGGGGTGTCCCCACACGGCCAGTCACTCCCATTAGCTGCGCCCAGCGGACAAACCCCCTTGCAGAGTGAGACTTTACCTGAGTTATCTTCTGATAGTTGTACTTGAATGTTGACATGAAATAATAATCCTTTGTAGTGTTTCATAAGCGCAAGCGTGAAAAAAAAAGACAGCGTGTAGTGGCAGCGCTGGTAAACAAACCGTCGCGAAAGGCTAGGATAAAAATACCAAGGATTCGACAGTGATGTCACTACTATGCGACACGGAAGTAGAACTGCATGAAGATAGCAAGGATTTGTCAGTGATATGACATCACTAACGAATCCTTGGACATATATGTAACTAGATGAACGTGTGCGTTTTTCAGTCAGTGTTGCCAGATATTGTGAGAGAATTAAGCAACCAGGTCTATGAAAACAAACCCAAAAGAAGATAACTAGGCCAAGAGCACTTTACCTAGACATGGGATATTATATATTTGAAAATTGCCGATCTACAAGCTCACAACGCTGCGCGACCCATTGTGAGCTTGTAGATCTGCTATTTACAAATAAATCTTGAGGGGGAAAAAGTGCAAAATGTGGAATATTTTTGACACACACATATTTGTTAGGGGCTCCCTGGCACAAATTATAATTTCAGATGGGGGACTGTGGAAAAATACATGAACATGTTTGAGAACCACTGGTTTAAACAACAATCAAAACATTTGGAAACAAGCCCAAATATCAACTACATTTTAGAAAGAAGCCGCTTATAATAAGCAGACATGGCAACACTGCCATGCTGTTTCAACGTTGTTGTTGGAGATCCCACCCACACCGAACCTCCCCTGCCACAAGGAGGGGCAGTGCACCAAAAGCATTATGGTCATTGTAGTAATAAGCAGTCCAGTCAAAACCTAGTCAAACACACAGATTTCATTATTTTTCTGGCCATAGGGTGCAAATTTTAAATTGTGCTACCGTTATCTACTACAAATACTATTACCATTGAGTGATTGCAGTTTCTTCCAGGGGTGAAATGCTCCTTTAATGCGGCCCGCAGGTTAATATCGGAATACTGATATGTTATTGATTTCAGCTGTTACAATTCCAAACATGACCCGCTTTAATTACTTCAGTCTATATTAGTAGCTTAATGACTAGTGTTAAAATTCTATTGTATATTTATGTCCAATGTATTTGTATTTAAGTTCATAAAGTTAGCTAACTTTTCAGGATTCCAATAAAAAAATCGCATTCCAATTCTGCATTCCAATTCCAAAATAGCAAAAATAGCAGATCTACAAGCTCAAAAGCTCGTTTTGAGCTTGTAGATTGGCTAGTTTTGCTACTTTTGTCTGACATAGAATGGCCGACAGTATATGCGATGTGGCCCTCTGGAGTGAGTGTGGAAATATAGTGGCCCTCTCAATCATCAAAGTTGCATCACCCCTGGTATAATACAAACAAAGGTGTGTCAGAGGACAAAGCGCGAGTTCAAGCGTCAGGGTACACGCAACACTCGATGGTTTCACGGAAACACAAACTCACCGACAGCGTTGAATGTTCCCCGGAAACTTGACAAACAACAAGGCAACGACGCGGTCTCTTTTTTCACATAGATGACGTTTACAGTACCAGTGCTCATTTTGTCAACTACAACTCTGACTGAAAATGTTTGTCGACTACTGTACCTTTTTTCACTGACTAAAAACTAAACAAAAACAAAAGAAATACTAAGCTATGATGACTAAAACTATGACTAAGTATTTTTGACATTTTCGTGAACAAATAAAAAGACTGAAATGTTAGGGCTGGACAAGACATCCAGTAGAACTAAGACAATTGTTTTTATACATGGTTGCGCGCAGGCTTCTTGCTCCAAAAATAGCCGATCTACAAACTCACAATGCGTCACAGCAAGGAGGTTAGGACATGCATCACCTATTGGGAAATGTAGAACACTGTTTCCCAAACAATGGGTCGGGCTTGGGACCCATTTCTGCCTTATGATTGTTTCCAAAGATTATATTTAAAAAAAATAAAAATAGAAATGTCAGAAATGTAAACACATGTTCAAACATTTTTTCAAAAGAAAAATCAGAAATAAATAAAAATAATCAAGTATGGGATGCCCGACCGTTCGAATTTCAGGTAGTTCGCAATCCTACATATTGTAATTAAAATAAAATAAAATAATACGTCTCCTGTGTATTCCTTTTCCTATTCCGTGAAATGTTGGCAAGTTCAGTTCAACATTCATTCCAGTTCAGTCCAGTCCACTTACCAAAAGGAATCATGGGGGAAAAGAAGGAAACCAAACTAATAATACTCACGTATGTGTTGGTGATGACATTATGACCACATTGACATCAGCAGAGGTGCTCATCGTCGCTCTCAGGTGGAAACCTTTTCCAACGGATCCAATGTAGTTAGTATTAAGGCACAAGCTCTTGTTAACACTTTTCATTGGTTGAATATTTATATGACATGGTTTGGTTGAATGCTTGATTCGTGATGAATGCGTGATCAAAGATTGGTCAATTGACCAATAACTGGAGTGATCTTGGTCAAACTGAATTTATCTGTCTTGTTATTTTTGAATAATAACTCAATAACAGACAGCTCTCCAATCAAGTCAATTTCCGTTCCTTCTTCTTTCTTTTTTTTTTGCTGTATCCAACATGGCAGCCATGTAAAAACAAACACACAATGCCATTTACAGCTAAATAGTACACTCAAGAATGTTTTTGAAAACATTTGAGGCGAGAAATAGACAATGCAGCGACAACATATCGATTCATATTTAATCAACACTTCCTACCGTTTCGTTTTCCACGCCGATTGTGTTGCAAAGGATGCACCTGTAATAAATTAACAGAATACCTTCATTAACATAAGCAATGAAATCCAATCAATACATTTGTTTTGTTACTTTTGGGTCAATTTATTTTTATGTCCTTATGAAGTAGCCGTGTAATATCAATTAGGAGCGGGATTATCAATTGGGAGCCGGTCATTATTGAGAAATAAACCAAATTTAGACCCCGCCTTTTTCTTTCAAAATAAAAACAAAAGCAACTAGAAAAAGTGCTCCTCGGAGCACAACTCTCCGCTGTTGGGAATGTTGGGAATGTTCTATCTGTATAAGTGTCCTATCCGTCCTGTCTGTATAAGTGTCCTATCCCTCCTGTCTGTATAAGTGTCCTATCCGTCCTGTCTATGTAAGTGTCCTATCCGTCCTGTCTGTGTAAGTGTCCTATCCGTCCTGTCTGTGTAAGTGTCCTATCCAATTGTTACAGTATCCGCCATTTCTCAACCATTTCGTGATTGTTCCTGTCTTACCTCACTCTTACCAGACTTGTGTTGGGAATGTTGGGAATGTTCTAATTCTTATGTTCTAACTGTCCTATCCATCCTGTCTGTATAAGTGTCCGATCCGTCCTGTCTGTGTAAGTGTCCTATCCGTCTGTATAAGTGTCCTAGCCGTCTTGTCTGTATAAGTGTCCTATCCGTCCTGTCTATGTAAGTGTCCTATCCCTCCTGTCTGTGTAAGTGTCCTATCCCTCCTGTCTGTATAAGTGTCCTATCCGTCCTGTCTGTATACTGTAAGTGTCCTATCCGTCCTGTCTGTATACTGTAAGTGTCCTATCCGTCCTGTCTGTGTAAGTGTCATATCCCTCCTGTCTATGTAAGTGTCCTATCCGTCCTGTCTGTGTAAGTGTTCTATCCGTCCTGTCTGTATAAGTGTCCTATCCGTCCTGTCTGTATAAGTGTCCTATCCGTCCTGTCTGTATAAGTGTCCTATCCGTCCTGTCTGTGTACTGTAAGTGTCCTATCCGTCTGTGTAAGTGTCATATCCCTCCTGTCTATATAAGTGTCCTATCTGTCCTATCTGCCAATTATGTATCAGCCATGCAGCCATTTCGTGATGGTTCCTGTCTTACCTCACTTTGACGGTGGCAAAGACACCGTCAAAGTGACGCCATGTATTTATACAGTATTTCACCGTATTGTCACGTGTCACGTGAGGCTTGACCAATCGGTGTGTCATATTTAGAAAGTGAAAACAATACTCTCCTGCGGAGAGTAATAATATCAGATCTAGAAGCTCACAACGCGTCTCATCCCTACTTTTTGCAAGTTGTATCGTGAAGTAGGGCATTAAAGGTATGGTAAGTGATATTTTTTTGTTAAAATAAGTGCTAAATAGCTCTGTATTTTGATACTCATTGCTATAGAGTGTTTGTTCAGTAACAGGAGTCTCCTTGTCTCTCCAGCTCTTTTGGTAAACAGAAAACACATTTTCAGGTCGGGATACCAATTTTATCCAATCAGGAGAGAGAACTCAGACAGGATACAGGATAAACAAGTGAAATTGGAAGTGATGACACAAAGAAATGAGCAGACAAAACAGAACACCATATGACATTTAAGCTCATAAATGGGTACTCTCTCCTGATTGGCTGAAGGTTTGCGACCCACCTGAAAATGTATTTTCTGTGTATTTAAAGAGCTGGAGAGAGAGGGAGACCCCTGTTACTAAACAAACAACCTAGCAATGATTATTATGAGAATATAGTGCTTTAACCTTTTAACCAAAAACGTTTTGTTTTCACACACAAAAATATCACATACCCTACGTTTAATTTACTAAGAAAAAAAAACATAAACAGTATATGAACACTAATAGAAATATACACAGTAAAATCATCTGTGTTAATGTAATGTTAATGTGACCATTTGTTTCCATTTGTACACTCTCAGAGTTACATGCAATATATATATATATATATATATATATATATATATATATATATATATATATATATATTATATATATATATATATATATATATATATATATATATATATATATATATATATTTACGCAAATTATGCATATTTAGAGCAATTACATTAATTTCTCTAAATATGATGACAGAGAGGTATTTGTTAGTAAGATGTCTTCTATTTGTGTACATTTCCTTGAGTTAGATCAGGGGTCTTCAACCTTTTCAGGCCAAGGACCCCCTAGCTGAGAGAGAGATGAAGCAGGGACCCCCTACTCTATATTGTATAAAATTGTTTCAGATTAAACTTTTTTTTTGTTTACTTAGTCTGTTCTTTTTTTCCCTCTACACCTATACATCTTTGCCAAAAATAGCAGATCTACACTGCGAGGCGTTGTGAGCTTGTAGAGCTGCTATTTTT
>NC_139948.1:747500-820000 GCF_963454915.1 Gymnoscopelus microlampas | reverse complement strand
CCAGCCTAGTGTCCATTTGGTTCCATTTGTACACTATCAGAGTTACAGACCCGTAAGGGTCCATATGGTTCCATGTGTACACTCTCAGAGTTACAAACCCGTAAGGGCCCATGTGGTTCCATTTGTACACTCTCAGAGTTACAGACCCGTAAGGGTCCATTTGGTTCCATTTGTACACTATCAGAGTGACAGACCCATAAGGGTCCATTTGGTTCCATTTGTACACTCTCAGAGTTACAGACAAGTAAGGGTCCATTTGGTTCCATTTGTACACTCAGAGTTACAGTCAGACCTGTACGGGTCCATTTGGTTCCATTTGTACACTCTCATTTGGTTCCATTTGTACACTATCAGAGTTACAGACCTGTAAGGGTCCATTTGGTTCCATTTGTACACTCTCAGAGTGACAGACCCATAAGGGTCCATTTGGTTCCATTTATACACTCTCAGAGTTACAGACCCATAAGGGTCCATTTGGTTCCATTTGTACACTTTCATAGTTACAGACCTGTATGGGTCCATTTTGGCCCCCTGGTGGTCCCTGGACCCAATATTGAGAATCAGTGAGTGACATACGCATGATGTCATTGAATCTTTCTGTCAGCTCTGTCTCCACCAATGATGTTCCTCAACCCTGAAGCCCCTCCCCCTCCCAGCGTTGTGGGGTCAGTGAGGTCGCTGGTGGTCAGGTGGTCTGACAGACAGACGGACCACCACTGCACGCACACACGCACGCACGCGCGCACGCGCACACACACACACACACACACACACACACACACACACACACACACACACACACACACACACACACACACACACACACACACACACACACAATGCATCTACACACACATAAACAACACACTTAAGGGTTGGAGAAAGGGTGTGGGTGAATTTTGACCCTGGTGCACCTATTTTGGGTATGCCATTATAGGTGAACATTTTCAAAAACGTACCCAAATTGACAAAAATGTTTTTTTTTTTGTGAAATGTGCCTACCTGTCTGCCTGGCTGCCTGCTCTTCTGTCTTCTAGCATTTTATTTTGAAGTTGTAGAAGGACAAGTGATTTGACCACGTGACCAAGTGAACCGAAAAGTCAGGTGACTTCAGTTTTTTGATTCAGAAACAAAAAATGGAGCTGTGTTGACTTTTGGGAATCGGACTGAATATTTAAAAAAAACAAAAACAAAGACCTTTCACCATTGTCAGTCGCAAATTAAAATGACGAAAGGAATTATGACGCAAAAAGGATTTTTTTTTTTTACAAATCAAAAAAAGACTAAAGGACCGAATAAAAAGCGGGCAATTATGTGATTTTTTTTTTTATTAGCGTTTCCACGCTTTTTCAATTCTGAACAAAAAAATCGCACCCTGTGTGAAGGAAGCGGTGCCTTTGATGAGTGGCCTCCTGGTGGCGCTATAATAGGGCAGGGCGGGGCTTCAGCAATTAATGCTCGTCCCTATTGGTGGTGTAAGTCCACATACCAAATTTGGACTTGGTGGCATGCTGCAAACTGGAGTTATAGCTGTTTACAGCCAGTGGCCTCCTGGTGGCGCTATAATAGGAAGGGGCGGGGCTTCAGCAGTCAATGCTCGTCCCTATTGGTGGTCTAAGTCCACATACCAAATTTGGACTTGCTGGCATGCTGCGAACTGGAGTTATAGCTGTTTAAAGCCCGTGCTCAAACGGACAAACGGACAAACGGACATACGGACGGACATAGTCAAATATAGAGCGGCTGGCACCGCTAAAAAGCTAAAATGTTTAAAAAGGGCCGAAGAAAGGGGGCATTTTTATGACATTTGTATTAGCATTTTCACGATCTTTCAATTCTGGATAAAAAAATTTTTTGCAAATTGTTTGTTTTGGGAGGACAAAAGTCACCCAATTTATTTGTATTCTATTGTGTATTCAAATTGAACATATCAATTATACTAAGATCCCAAGATCTGGAACCTCCCCAAGGACCCCTGGAGGTTCCTGGACCCCACTTTGAGAACCACTGATATAAATATATTGCTTAAGTATTGCTGAATCCTAAACTGGAGGCTGAAATGGAAATAATGAATTGATAACCATCATTGTTGTATTAGATTTTAAATGTCTGCAATATGTGATCTGTTGTAGCCTGTGATTATTTTTATTAACACTTAATGAAGTATTTAATAATTAAGCAGTTAATGAGAGTGATGTCTGTGACACGATATTAGCAAGGCAGAGACCAAGTACAAATTAGAGGTAGAAGCAAATATATTAAATTATTTAGAAAGATATGCCATTCCAATTTGAGCAACTAGAGGTGAAATGGAATACACAAATTGCGTACAGGTCTCCTAAGTGGCCACTGTCTGACAGCAGATCTCGCAAACGTCCTCTGTTTACTAGTGCTAGATCTTACGAGAGTGTGTTTCTGGGACAGAGAAAATGTAAAAATGTTCGGAATATTGCGTGGCTTGTGGCAATCGGGTCCAATATTTAACTTAGTGACTATGTGGTTTAAGACTCGTTCAGAAGCTGTGTTCACATTCACTTCTCCCCTTGGAATTAATTCATTCAGTGCCAAGTAAATATATCAATAATTACCAATAGTGCCAGCGATGTTTAATTTTTCTTACCTTTTCAAGTGGTCACAATATTTATATCCAGTATGATCGATCCTCCAAAAGCTGCTAAACACGGAGGCTTTCACTGTGCTTCCGCTAAAATAGAAAAAAATGTAAAGGAGTTCCTAGTGCAAGCCAACTCAGGTCCAGTTTATTATATTATACGTAGCCTTTTTGTGAGTATTATAGCCGTTAAAACTTTAAATTGTCTGACATACACAACAGGTATATTATACACAGAGAACTAACTAGATCAGGCATGTCCAAAGGCTGGTACGGTGGCCAATCGTGGCCTTCAGGCATTTTTTCCTATTTTTTTGTTGTGTAAAATGTATTATTTATGGCCCGCCAGTATAGTCATGTGAAATTCATATATTGACATGTTGGTGTTTTGAAATTAACCTGGGAAGATAGGCTATTTCTCAATAGAATGTTTAAGGATTCCTAACTGCTTGTTCCTTGTGTTGTTTCATTCTCAATCTCAAGATGTGAAAGAAAGGGCATTTTAATTACATTTTATTTTCACACCTGGTTACATTTGGCTACACTGCCATTTGAACAAAAGACAATTTATTTGGCTTTAAATATAATAGCAATACAGTGCAAGCATGTGAAAAAAGGGCTGAATTGTTCTGGTTTGTGAGCTTGTACATTGGCTATTTTCAGGCATTGTGTCCGCCAGGCCGAAGGCGTGACCGAGATTATGTTTTGCCCCCTGTCTGTCTGTCCGTCCGTCCGTCCGTCCGTCCGTCCGTCCATCCGTCCATCCGTCTGTGAACAGCTAATCTCCGGCACCGTTGGATGTGAAACTGTGCACACACACTCCCTGGATGCCAGGGAGTTTTCAGATCAGCCTGTTATAGCGCCACCAGGAGGGCAATCTTTGCAAAACACATTTTTTGATATTGCTACAGATTTTGTCCAAACATCACGCAAATCAGTACACAGTATCTCTATAGTCATGTGATCAACACGGATCCGTCTGATTTCTCATATTCCATCCTGATTGGCTAAGATTGGCATCTAAAGTTTTCAGGAGTGGTTTGCTTTGAACAAAATGCCTCAAATCATGAACACAGCGATTCCACTCACCTCTATAAAGACTGAATTCCGAACATTGCTGGCCTACAATAACCTACCTGCCCTGGCGGAGACCTGTGCTCAGGAGCACTTTTTCCTAGTTTTAAATGTTTTTAAAATCATAATAAAAAAAGGTTTAGGACTTGCAAGGTTTCCACCTGACAGCAATGATATACAAAACACTTATTCCAAATCGTCCTGATGTTTTCATCTTCATATAATTGGTCCTCACTGATGTTCATTATAGAATGGTGCCATTTCTGTCAACTCACTCTACATCTCAGAAGAGGGCTGTGGACAGTTCAGAAACCTGTCAAACCTGTGCATTGCAGAGGGGGAAGCTCTCATCCTTGCGAAATCACTGGTGGAGGTTTCTGGGGCATGGCGAGGCATCATAGGTTGCCCTAAGCAGGAAACTGAGTCTGGCTTGCAGCATTTTCCACAGATAGGCCGAGCTGATTGATCGACTTGACCCTGTGACGTGGCCTTGATGGCTTTTAGTTCCCTCTTCATGGCCGTGAACCAGAGGCATGGAGATTCTCCCCAGCCAAGCCCGGCTCTCCCGACTTGCACCCTACCAACGATCTCTTGGTATTGAAACATGCCGATGGCCTTAGCAACTTCTGGGTCTGCCTGCCACTTCGGGCCTGTTCGGAGAGAGATGTGCATCGCTCGCTGTTGGGTCTGCGTATTATTTTAGCTCCGGGACTAATCCGGCCGTCTCCTGTAACCCAGTGTGATGGATCAGCAGCTGCAGTGAGTTTGCCCCAAATAAGCTTGTGTCAGAGAAGGACCTGAGTTTGCTAACCTGTTCATACCGTTGGCTGATGAGGACGGAATTTCACACATCTTCCGTGGCCACATCACCCTTTGGTACAGTGGGAAGTTGTATTACCACACTTTGTATTTTCCGAGGAGCTGGCTGTTGTGGATTCTCGCCAGGCCTTCTGAGAGTTGTTTCCATGCTGCCTTGCCCAGTTGTTTGTTTGACTGGTCTGCGTTGTACTGCCTCCATAGGCTTTGGAGGGGCTGACTGGCCAGTAGGGGGATTTGCACACCTCCTGTGACAAAAACGTTCCTGGTGCCTTTCCGTAGTATGAGGCGTCGCGACTCAGAGGGCTTTATCTTTATCCATGCCCATGTCAGTAGCTAACCCAGCCTCTTTTGGAGTAGAAGAAGTTGCTGTGCCCTTCATCCCTCCTGTCGGTGGGCTTGGTGGCACAGGGATTTTCTAGAGCCTACCTGGGCTGGGCTAGCGTTGCTATGGTAATCAATTTGATAGGAAGTTCAACATAAATTGGCTTTCCTGATTGGACAATCCAACCCATTGGCTTCACGGGTTGGCCAAGCTTTGCATGCCGTTTGTGTTGCTGTGCCAATGATAACGTGCACTAGCACACGCCCTTTTATAGAGCGAGAATCGGGAAATCCATTGTTAGTCACTTCTCTGTTGTTGACTAAAACGTGTTTTTTTTCTGGACAGTTCATCTGAAAGGTGCAACAAATACAGTTTATCAGAATCAGAATCAAAATCAGGTTTATTGTCACATCACAGGTTTACAAGGTAAAAAAGTGGGTGAAATTCGCTTTCGTACATCGTTCCCATCGCAACGTTATTTCCATAGAAAGAAGAGGGGGAGGAAGAAGGGGGGGGGGGGCAAGTGGGAAGGGAGATCAAACAAGAGAACAACAAAAAAGCCAAACAAGTTATCTACATATTTACACTAGTACCTGAGATAGCAATGTATACTGTGCATGATATACGTATGGACGTTGGTTAAGGTGCTTAGAGAAAAAAAAGCACAATAAAAGACAAAAAAGTCAGTGCGTTATACATGGGATTAAGGTGTAAAGTGTCAGTGTGTGTCGACCGCATAATACACAGAAGGTGGACTGACCCTGGTATAATCCGCAAGTAGTTCCATGAGGGAGAGCAAAATAAGAAAGTCACTTGTACCTGGTGTAATCCATGCTGCTGTTGCAGTGGGGCACAAGGCATATTCTTTTGGAGGGTACAACAACAAGGACCAGGTTGATGTCCACGTCTTCAACACAGTGTCTTTGAACCGGGTGAAGTTGCCCCCAGGGACACCTGGAGGAGGAGAACGTTCCTTACAGGCGCTGTGGCCACACAGCTGTGCTGATAGATTTCATCTACATGCTTTATGCATGTGATGTCGACACCCCCAGGTGGTCCAAGCCCAAGGTTTCTGGAACCTTGTAACCTGGAACGTGGTATTCCCTCCCCTCTGGGGGGAGGGAATACCACTCAGCCTGTGTCTTGGGGAAGTATTTATGCAGGATACAACCAGACTGGATGCACTAATGACATCTACAAGTTGGACACCACCACAATGGTCTGGTCTTTAATTAACACCAGAGGCACTGAAGCCCACGATGTCATCAAATCAAAAGAGTGTTCAAGTTTCATTGAAATGTGTGGGTGGGGATTTTCTGTGCTCTCTCCAGATATAATAGAGCTCAATGCTTTGGACCAGATGTTCTTCATCAATATAACACCTGGGTAGCTAAAAAATGTGAACAGATGTTTTTATAATCGATTAAATTGAGTCTGATTAACCCTGTATTATATTTTGATATTCAAAAGTACAAATTACAAAGTGCATTGTCTTTAAATATCGATGCATTGCTGTATTCTTTTTTTTTACCCCCAAAAAAACAAACATCTATTTTCTATATTTAACTTAAATTTGATAATGAGATTCGATGGGTGTCAGACCAATCGGAATCCTTCCCCAAATACGGAGTCATACTTCGTAGATACCTCATAGATCAGGGGTCCCTAACCTGGATTGTGTGGACCCCTTGGGGGTCTGTCGACCATTCACTGGGGGTCTGTGACACCATAACTTAACACAAATGATGCTTTATTTGATTATGTGCCCCTCTCAAGCTAGTCTCCCGCTGCTATGATTCAATACTTTGTTCTTTGGTTAGTTGAAAACAGTAAAAGTTGCTCAATCAATGCCATTAGCATGCGAGATGTGACATAATCCCCCAGTCTCATTGTCTCAACGAGGTTCAGATTGCTCATACAAGTTCTGTATTCAAAAGTAAGAAAAGAGTAAAAGTGCAAACGTATTGTCATCAAAGTGGTACTTAAAGTACTAAAAGTAAACATACTCATTGTGCAGAACGTCCCATTTCAAGTTTTAAAAATGTATAAAAGTCTTTTGAAAATAGCAGATATATAAGTTCACAATCGATCGCGATGCCACCCGTTGTGAGCTTGTAGATCTGCTATTTTCAAATAGCCAAGTATAGTATACTGTATATGAGGCTGAAGTGGTTAATGAATGTTTTGTAATAATAATCTAAATCTATAAAGTAACTGTAACTAAAGTTTTCAAATTGTAGTGGAGTAAAAAGTACAATATTTGCCTCTGACATGTAATGGAGTAGAAGTAAAAGTATTGGAAATCGGAATTACTCCACTAAAGTCAAAATACCTCAAAATTGTACTTCAAGTACAGTACTTGACTACACATACTTAGTTACTTTACACCACTGGATACTGTGTATATTAACATCCAAATAGATAAAATATGCAACACAGTTAAAGTGTTCATAATCAGATGTTAATGATGTGAAGTCAAAGTAAAGGCCTTTGCAGACAGGGTCCGATTTTTATCGTTGCGTTTTTTTCCGTTTGCCGCATGATTAAAACATCAGGATTTGGTGTGCAATGCTGTGCGTATTCCGATAAAAGATCTCTCACTTACCAGGGACAATAACAACAGTCACCGCACCCCCTATTATTATTTTTGTAATAGGCTCTATGCACAGCAGCCATATTGGAAAGAAATTGGGCCTCTTCTTACTTCCTTTACAGGTGTTACCAATGATACTAATGAAGGCTCTGTTCCATTCTGGTCAGGGTGCTGACATTGTGCATGTTGGCTCACTGGAAACACTCCATTTTGGTTCCCAAATGGCCCCTTAAGGTGGGTGTGTAACTCTGAGAGTGTACAAATGGAACGGGTCCATTTGGTTCCATTTGTACACTGCTGTGCATAGAGCTTATTGTATGGCATATACATACATTGAATAATGTCTGACACTTGCCCTGGCGTGGCTTGTACCGTAGAGTGCCGTGCTCGAAGCAGTGAAGCAGCCCAAAGACGTTCCACCGTGGTCTGTGCATATTTGGCCACCACCTGCATTTCTGCATTGTTTGACAGTGTGTATTCAGTGATGGGGTAGGCTTATCTTTGTCATTCACACCAAAATGTTTGTCATGTTTGGAATATAGCCTACCGATATGCATTTAACGAGTAGTTAATTTCACTGAGGACATTTCCTACTCCAGGGGGTAGTCGCGCATTAGGTGTGATACCCAGTCGTACCAAAACACAGAAGTTGTCTTAGGCCTGCTATATTTTGTATTTTATTCTATCACTGCATCATGTTATATCATTGACCTATATATGGTGTTATATTCACAAGGAGGATGCTTGCTAAAGGTTACTTATGTCCGTAGGCTATCAGAAATGACTTTGGACAGGTGGAAAACCTTAGTTAAACTTGAGTGACACATTACTTTACCTGGGTTACATCTTCTGATAGTTGTACTTGAATGTTGACATGAAATAATAATCCCTTTTAGTGTTTCAGTGGCACGAGCGTGACAAAATACAGGTTGTAATAATAATAATAATAATCTTTATTTATAGCACCTTTTTAAACAATGTTACAAAGTAAATCTTAAAATCTATTCTAAAAGTTACTGGCAGTCCGTGCAGTGCAGCCAGTACTAAGTCTGGAGGCGGCATTCTGTACTAACTGCAGGCGGTGTATGGATCCTTTGCTGAGAGTGGAATATAGGGCATTACAATAGTCCAGGCGAGATGAAATTAGGGCATTAATGACTTTGTGAAGGTTAGGGGTGGAAAGGATTGGTCTAATTCTGTGTATGTTCCTTATGTTGGGAACCTCTGACCTAGGCTACCCCATCCTTTCGTGCACCCTGAATACGTGCTCAGCTGTTTTCCAAAATCACTTTTTCCCAAATAAGTTGTGCACCCCTCCTTGCCCCACCACCTTTAGGACAGATACTGGAAAGGCTGGCATGACAAATTACCTGAACATTTATGGAGTGATAGTTTTTATTGACAATGTGTAAACAATAATGGAGGTGGCTGGTGGATGTGACCTACTACAACCCAATCTCCCGCAGTCCGTTTAAGTCCAGTAAACCCCCAACGAGAACACCTGTGCTGGCAAAGGTATGGCATTAGAGCAGGGGTCTTCAACAGGGGGTCCGGGACCCCTAGCGGGTCCTCAGAGTTACTACAGGGGGTCCGCCAAATCTTTGTGTGATGTGATTTTGTTTTTACCTTAACCACTTGAACCCTAGCATCCCTTTTCTGAGGAGAACTTTAGCCAAAAAATAGCCGATCTACAAGCTCACAACGCAGCGCGAGGCGTTGGCGAGGTGTTTAGTGTAGAGGGGAAAAAGAGCAGACCTGAAACACAATTTTTATACAATATAGAGGGGGTCCCTGCTTCATCTCTCTCTCAGCTAGGGGGTCCTTGGCCTGAAAACGTTGAAGACCCCTGCATTAGAGCATTGGGTTTCTCTCTGAGGTTCCTAATTATGACACAGTATAAGCTCAATGCCAAGTTGGGAGACGTCACTCTCCAGGAAAATATTCCAGCGGTATTCCCGAATATCTCACGTGCGCAGCCGAGTCTACACGCTGTTTTAATATGCCAGAGGAGCCAGATGCCATTATATTTGGCTACAGAGATCTAAATGATTGTCAATGCTCTTGTTTAAATGTGATGTGGATATATATTGTAAATGTTGTCTTTGTATTCGCTATGCTGTCATACCGTAGAGCAGCATATCTATGGGTGCTCAGATATAAATGTCAGATCATTTTATTTATAATTGTATTGATATGACACAAGCGTCATATTTGTATAGCGTTTTTGATATGGCATTGGTCAAATAGCATGTAAATGAACTGATTTGTTATTGGTCAGTCTAAAAAAAAACGCATGTGAAAAGACACATGATGGGGTCCCTGGCATAAAATATTTTCAGATGGGGGTCTGTGTCCAATTACATTATTAATTGGGGGGGTCCTTGACATGAAAAGGGATGCAAGTGCAAATGCATCCACCTAGATAGCATGTTATGTATATAGACAGATGCCAGGTCATTGTTGACGATGTTGATGATAGGTTCTTGGTTTACTTATGATCCTAGATTACCATTTCTATGCATTTGATGTATTACCTTGTGTTGTCTTTGCTTACTGTAAATCGCTCTGGATTAAGAACGTCTGCTAAATGCCTGAATTGTAAATTGTCCAACTACTATAGACCAATTATTTGTTTACTAACATTGAGCCTGGACGCACAGGTGATTGTTTCACGCAATCAATTCCCAACCTGTTTCGGGGTGCACTGGTTTCAGCACACCCCAACCCCCTCTTGTGTGTGTTGGCTAGTGAGACGCGTCCTAACGAGACCTGATATAATGGGTTTCGTTGCGCGCATACTGGCTGCACGCAGCCAGTATGACGTCGTCTGTTAAGGGGTCTATCGTGCTAGTTAAAACGGCACTTTACCTGAAAAATAAATAAACACATTTCTATATAGACCTTTAAAGGGAAGAGGGTAGACTAAGTGGAGTAGAGAATGCCAGAATAACTTTATGAGTAAAATGCCATTTCAAATGCTTATATTTCAATGTCACCATGACAAACAACTCAGAAGTCACAGTGCCCTCTATTGGCAAAGGGTAGATACTGCATTTTGAGAGAATGGAGTACAGAGGTGTTAACAGTGAATGAATGAATGAAGGTGTCATTACTGTAGCAAGTGAAGGGCAGACCCTTTCTGGTCGTTCCAAAGTCTAAATCAGTGATACTCAAACTTTTCAATTTCAAGGACCTCCAGTTTGATATGCATTTAACCACCGACACCCGTCCCGTTCCCTCAGGTCCAGTGATGGAGCCTGGAGGTCCCCAAGACCAGGCTCTGAACCTGGTGTAACCTTTAATGCTCTTTTCATGTTTCTCGCAATTAATTTGTATTTTTTAATGCTCCATGAAGCAAGTTGTAACTCTGTTGTATAGTGTTTTTAAAAATAAATTGCATTATCATTAGTGTATACGAATGTATTAACAGACAACACTTCATAAAGAAACGCACCAGTTGACATAGTAACTGCCATATTCCCAACCTCGTAAAACTACCCCTACTACTATACTATTACTACTAATAATAGTAACTAATAATTTAGTCCCCTCTCCTTTGATAAACGTTTTGTCACTGTACATTTGCAGAAACCTTGTATCTCCACATTTCAACTTTTTTCATCACTTCCAACGCCCTACATCGTCATACAAGGGTGTCAAGCAAGAATTTGGCAAATAGCCGATCTACAAGCTCACAATGCTTCACGTTGTGAGCTTGTAGATCGGCTATTTTCACTATTCAAGTAAGTATTAAAAAAAGGGTTTCCACCGACAGCAATAATATGTGAAATGTGTCCTCTGCATTTATAGTTAGTAGTATAGTATTATTTTTATTTAGCAAGTTCATGACTTTCACTCTGCTATATTTCAGATAGAAATATTCTACTTTTGTCTCCACTCATTTCTAGGACGGGACTCTTGAGACCCAAACTTACAAAAAATATGAAATAACACCCATTTCAAATATAGCAAAATAACCAATCTACAAGCTATTTTCACTATTTTTGAACATTTCTGAAAATGTTGGACATGCTTTGTTTGTTTTTTTGTTTTTGGGGGGAAATGTTCTAAATGTCAATAGTGATGCATTGATATTAAAAAGAAAATGTACTTTGTAATTTGTACTTTTGAATACTTAATAGGCTCTATTCACAGCAGCCATATTTTCACTTCCTTAACAGGTGTTACCAATGATACTAATGAAGGCTCTGTTCCATTTCGTGTAGCACAGTGGTTCTCAGATTTTTCAATTTCCAAGACCCCCATAACTCTGAGAGTGTACAAATCTAACCAAATGGACCCGTTACACACCCGTAAGGGGCCATTTGGAACCCCCTTAAGGACCCACATTTTAGTCCCACTGGTGTAGCAGTGTTTCCAGTGAGTCGACATGCATAATATCAGCACCCCTCTGTTTGATCAGAATGGAACAGAGCCTTCATTAGTATAATTGGTAACACCTGTGAATGTCTTCACAATATGGCTGCTGTGCATAGAGCCTATAGACTATTTACTAGGAGTATATACCTCGTCCACCACTGGCTGTAACACAAATAGAGGTCCACCCTGCATTGTCCTTGATTACTATGTTCTTTTACTTATGATCAAGTAGCCAAAATCACAAGTTCAAATATACCACAAATATACATGATGCAGATAGTCATGATAAATATATGAGTCCAGTACCAAAGTATTTGTGGATATCTCACACACCCAGTGGGACGAGAGCCCTGATTGGTCAATTCACCCACGGACCCTAGCATCCCCGTTCTGGCCACGCCATGATAGGCAAACATTCGCCGAAAATAACAACGCGGCACGTTGTGAGGTTGTTGTTGTCGTTCGGCTATTTTAAGCGAAGGGATTTTGTGTAGAGCAGGGGTCTTCAACGTTTTTCAGGCCAAGGACCCCTTAGCTGAGAGAGAAATGAAGCAGGGACCCCCACTACATATTGCATTCATGTTAATGACATTTAAACACTTCAATACTTTGTAAACTTGACCTTAAGCTCTGTAGTTGGTCTCCCCCCCGGGAAAAATATTTTGCCGGGAATAGCCGAGGTGAACTTGTAGATCTGCAATTTTTTCGGCTAATGTTCCCCTCAGAAAAGGGATGCTAGGGTTCAAGTGGTCAATACAAAAAAAAATGGCCCCCCTGTAGTAACTCTGAGGACCCCCTAGGAGTCCCGGACGCCCTGTTGAAGACCCCATGATTTACATGCCAGTTTTGAGCTTGTCTGCTTCGCCTTTAATGTTTGTTTGTTTGTTTTTGGGTTTTTTTCCTTGTCACTGTGCTGTGCTTTCTTTTTGCTCCTCTTCCTCTACCATTTCCGGGACTACAGCAGCATCCTGACGGCTCTCTTTTAGCTCCACCTCTTCCTCCTCCTCTATCTTCAGAGGCAGCCAGGACGCCTTATGCAAGCTCTCGTTGCGTTCCACCTCCTGGACAGTGGGGGGCAGTGTGGCTTGCATGTGCGTCGGCAGGCTCTTGAACTCTTCCTCGTTTATGTCGTAGTCCTTCATCTTGGTGTCCAGCACCCACCAGCGTCCTGCGAATAGAATATGTATTTTCATTTATATCAGTGTTAATAGGCTCTATGCACAGCAGCCATATTGGGAATGAATTGGGCCCCTTCCTTACTTCCTTCACAGGTGTTACCAATGATACTAATTAAGGCTCTGTTCCATTTAGTGTGGCATACTGGTTGTCTTATTTTCAAGGACCCTTAACTCTGAGAGTGTACAAATGGAACCAAATGGACCCGTAAGAGTTACACACCCACCATAGGGGGCCATTTGGGAACCAAAATGGAGTGTTTCTAGTGAGCCAACATGCACGATATCAGCACCCTGACCAGAATGGAACAGAGCCTTAATTAGTATCATTGGTAACACCTGTGAAGGAAGTAAGAAGAGGCCCAATTTCTTTCCAATATGGCTGCTGTGCATTGAGCCTATTTCGTCGACTAAAAAAAACAAAGAACTAAGCTATGATGACTAAAACTATGACTAAATATACTGACAATTTCATCCCAAAAAAAATAAACTAGGAAGGGACTAGTGGAGAAGAGATCCAGTAGAACTAGAAGTCATTTTATGCTTGGTTGCACTCCGGAAATATCCGTTCTACACGCTCACAACACGTCGTGAGCTTGTAGATCAGCTATTTTCAGCAGATAGCCAAGTAAAAATCAGGAATTACGACGCCATCACGGCCCGCCAAAATATTTTTTTGTCAACTAACTCAACTGTAGATTTAGTCGACTAAAATCTTATATTTAGTAACTAAAACTAGACTGGAACCAAAACATTTCAAATGACTAAAATGTCATCTAAATCTAAATTTGCGTTCCAATTAACACTGATTTATACGTTTCAATGTTCATGGTGAAATAAAAGTAAAAACATAGGCTAATTGTTCACATGACAATTAGTCAACCGATTTTTCATGATCATGACAGTTACCTTTTAGGCTTTGTAAACTAAAATTGCAAAATACTTCAATGACAAATAACTGTAAAAACATACAAATAAATGACTGACAATTACTGTATTTCTTTTTATTTTTGGCCATGGCCTTTTAAAAAGTGATAATCTTATCCTGTTCTTCCCTGCCATGTAATTATTAAGAATGCATTCAAATAAATGTATAAATAAAGTTGCATTTAATTGCTGATCTAGGACCAGTGTCAATTACCCTAAATGTAACTTTTAAAAAGGACCAGCTCAACATAATCTACCATTCAGCAAAACAATGTAATCCCATTGCTAAAAATACTTTAAATGTTAAATAAAAACAATAAAGCTACCCTTGCAAAGTCAAAGAATACAGTTGAGCTGCAAAGCTACCTTCAAGAGAAATCGCTGATAGATTATTGCATATAATCTAACCCTAATCTCTCCTCCTGTGTGGGGAGAGACCACACGTGCGTTCACACACAAATGACCTATTTTGGATTCAAAACAGCGATTTTCACCAAAAAGCAATACGTTTGCACGCATGTGGTAACTATAATGAAAATAGGCCAGAACAAGCCATGCATTTAATCATTTTATACCTTCACAAATAGCCGATCTCAACCCTACCTGCGAAGCCCACGTCCAGCACGCGCTGATGCAGCTCCCGCCACGGTACCGTCAGGTATGTGCAGCTGGACTCGTACAGACTGACGCCCGGGTCGTAATCGGCGCGCCACGCCAGCGAGGCCACGCCCAGGCTGAGGTGACGCAGTCGTCCCTCGTTGTGCAGCTTGGCCAGGCTCTGCACGTGCCCGTCGGAGGTGCCACTGCGCGTCCACGGAGACAGGAGCCCCAGCTGATTTGAGGATTCGAGGAGCGCGCCGCGGAGGGAGTCCTCGCCCGGATTGGCGTAAGCACAGGCGGAGGCTCCGCCCAGCAGGCCCAGGTAGGTCAACGCTTTGAGCGGTCGCTCCCAGGCGCCGACCACCACCTCCCTGCACGCCTCCTTGTAGTCCGTCACCAGGGTGCGACACCACACACCTACCAATACACACACATGGCGGAGAGACACGAGGGCAGGTGAAAACCAAACCCCTACCACCCCGTAGCGGACAATAGACACACACATGTGGAGGTCGCTTTGTTTGTGTGGCGCTCTGACTGGTTCTCACAGGTTTCATTTGAGAAGCAGTCAGTTCATTATAGTACATACTACTATGATGTCAATGATCTATGATGTCACTACCATGATGACACTCACTACTACGATGATGTCAGTCATCTCCATATTTGGGCATATCTAGTACACAGGTCAGTAAAGCCTGACAAAGCCAGATGTTTGGGTCTGATGCTAATTCCGATTTTGGTGAGTCCTCGACCAGTGATTCTGAACGTGTGGGCCCGGGACTACTGGTGGCCCATGAGGGTATTGCACGTGGGCCCCCAAATAATTGGCAAAATACTAAGATTGTAATGATAATGTAACATTAACACATTCCCTGCCATTTACGGAGATCTCCGTCATTTCAAATCCAACCGTTGACCGCCATTGACGGAGATCTTTATTTTTTTGTAAAATTCCATAAGAGGGCGCTCTAACACAACTTAAGAATGATCCCTTGACTCTGAGAGAAGGAATGGACGGATGTGACGTCATCCCAAATAACGTCACTTCCGTCCCTTTTATGCCCATATGGATATATCTGTATCTGTCAGTCTTTGTCCCCTTTAAGCCCATGGAGATCCATGATGATCCATGATCAGTACAGTATATGCCCATATGTGCATGCTAATATGCCCATATAAGGAGAATTCTCTATCTGTGAGCCCTTGTCCCTTTTATGCCCATAAATGGAGATCTGTGTATCTGTCAGTCCATGTCCCTTTTATGCCCATATAAGGAGATTCCTGATGCAATCAGTATATGCATGCCCCCTTTTGTGCCCTTATAGAGCTGACTCGTGGTATATTTATGGTTATGTTGTCATAGTGACGTGGCCGTGGTTTATTAACCCACGGCCCGCTGGCCCTCCCTCCCATTAGCCAATTGTAAAATAGGATACTATAATACATTTTTACCACATGCCACTACTTATATTAGCAAAGCGGTACAATCGTGACGTAAAGCTCAACCAATCAGTGAAGCTGACGGGTGGGGATGGCGGTGCCCACATAACAAACACATTGGGTGCATTCGGAAATTGCGCACCGGAGCGCACTCACCCATTAGTTTGTATTGGCCAGTGCGCTCAGTGCTGTATTTCCGAACGCACCCATTGTCTCAGAAACACAAATGTGACGCAAATCTCTCCCTCGCGGATTAGAAGGACAATATCAGTCACCAGAACCATGTACGGGTGTTTTAGATGATTCTATAATGATTAAAATGGAGTTTGAAGTTACAATGAGTTTGAAAAGGGGGGCGTGTCTGACTAAATTAATATAAAAAATCTTTGCAACTTAAAACCTGTCTAGGGTGCTCACAAAAGCCTGAGTAGGCGACCAGTCGGCACACCCGTAAGGAGCCATTTGGAAACCTCTTAAAGAACCATGAGGGTCCCTGGACTCACATTTTAGTCCCACTGGTGTAGCAGTGTTTCCAGTGAGTCAACATGCATAATGTCAGCACCCTGACTCTGTTTGACCAGAATGGAACAGAGCCTTCATTAGTATCATTGGTAACACCTGTGAATGTCTTCACAATATGGCTGCTGTGCGTAGAGCCTATGACCCAAGAAGTGTTTTTAAGTGAAATACCCCTTTAATTAAGCACTCGTTTACTGGTTTAAAACTCAGATTTAGATTAGAGTGTGCATGGGGAGAAAAAAGAGAAAGTAATGTACTGTGCTTTCAACTGCTCACTCTCACTGACTCACTCACGCGCGCACACGCACACCCCTCTCTCTCTCTCTCTCTCTCTCTCTCTCTCTCTCTCTCTCTCTCTCTCTCTCTCTCTCTCTCTCTCTCTCACCTGCTCTGCTCCTTTTAACCCTTTCCCAGCGTGTGGCTGTGACCTCCGCGGTGACAGCGGTACACAACGACCTCCTCTTCATCATCACCTTGATCACCCATGAGCTGCTCATTGTGTGACAAACACAGTGAACTACATCAATGTCAGCGCATGTGCGGCCAGGCAAGATGGCGGCGCAGGATGCAGTGTGACTGACGAAGATGGTGGAGGAATGGAAAGATGTGCTACTTGCTACCAGTGTTGCCAGGTTTTGCGAGAGATATAAGCATCCATGTCTATGAAAACGAGCCCAAAAGAAGCGACCACATGGGCGCTTAATTAAACCTAACATGTCATGCATTGGCTATTTTTTAAATATCAGATCTCACGAGCTCACAACGCGTCGCAATGTGATGCGTTGTGAGCTTGTAGATCTGATATTTTAAAAAATATATTGGACGAAGATTTGGAAAAATGATGAGTCCCTGGCATAACATATTTTCAGATGGGGGTCCGCAGACAAATTACATATTAATTTGGGGGTCCTTGACTTGAAAATATTTTAGAACCACTGGTTTAAACAACATTAGGAAACAAGCCCCAAAATAAGCAACCGCAAAACAAGCGCAAAAGAAGTGACTATAATTATGCATCGGCTGTCGCTTGTAGATCTGATTTTTTTTCTTCTTTTTTGCGTTAAAACACTTTTTTTTTTTTACATTAATTTGGGCATCAAAATTGACATTAATTTGCGTGTCAAAATTGACGACTTCATTTGGGTGTACAAAAAAAAAACGCAAATTCCAATGTCCTATTTACAAGCGACTTACAGAAAAAAAGAACATGCCCGCAGATAAAATTACAAGTTGTTTATAATAAGCAGATATGGCAACGCTGAACCTGTTCTTCCCACTGGTAGCCTAGATCTCCAGGCTTTAATTTTTTTGTTTTTCTCAAAAATAAAAGCCTGGACCAGCGTGTTGACGTTCCTGGAATAGGAAGTGTTTCACTTCCCCAACCAGCCAGAGTGCAGTGGGCGTCGCTCCAAATGTTGTGACGTCAGGGCTCTCATGCTGCACATTGAAGGAGTTCTAGAATCCCCCAATTTGACATTACTTTTCATCTCTGGGACTCCAAACTACATTTGAAATATCACATAAGTGATATATTATGATATCACTTAAGCTATATATAATATACAACGTCGCCTACAAAATGGAACCAAATGGACCCATGAGGGTTCTTTTGGTTTGTATACTGTCTCAAAGTTACAGACAGTCCATCTCAGTCCAGTTACAGACAGTCCATCTCAGTCCAGTCTCAAGGACCCCTGGGGGTCCCTGAACCTCACGTTCAGAACCAAAGTTCAACCAGCTGGCAATAAAAAGTGGTGAATGGAGCTTAATGCTCAGACATCCCACCTCTCCCTTAAGTTGCAGGAGTCTCCCGGAAATGGAGCCCACCTACTAAATATATGAACATATGCCAATATATGGCAACTATATTCAAAATATATGCTGCATGTATGCCATATTCTGGTTCATATATGTGCATATGTGGATTTATAGGAAACATATGTGTCATATGTAGAGCGTGCCAACGCGTCGTCACCACCGGGGGGCACGGCATAGTAGCACAGACATGTTTGTTTTGGGCAATGTTAAATCAACCAGGGGTCTATTTCACGAAACCTGGATTAGGGATAAACCGGGTTTAAACCGGGTTTAATCGGCTATCCTGGCTTAAATTATCCAGAAATCGGTTTCACGAAAGCTGAGTTAGCTCGGCAGATTAATTTAGCCATGTAACCTCGATATGTTTATCCATGATCCAGTTTCACAGAAAGAAAAGTAACTAAGGCAATCCTGCCTTAGTTACAGTTACATGGCAATTTAGCTGTGAAGTTAGCCTGGTCCGGACCAGGCTAACAGCCAAGCTTTATTAATCCAGTGCCTTGTTCTTCAAGTTTTATGAAATAGCTGTTAGTCCGATGACTCCAATCGTAAACCAATGAGTTTTTCCACACTTATTCAATTCTTATGCGAAAATCGAAGATCTACAAGCCTGATTTTTTTTTAATCTTATGGCGGCCGGGGGTCCACGGGGGTCTCCGCCCTCCGACCCCTTGGACCCCTGTGGACCCCCAGCCCCCCATGGATCTCCGGACCCCCGTGGACCCCCGGACCTCTGTCGGGGGTCCGGGAGTACACGGGGGGCCGGGTACTCCCGGACCCCCGTTGACCCCCGGCCCCCCGTGTACCCCTGGACCCCCATTGACCCCCGTGGACCGGGGACCCCTGGCCGCCAAAAGGCAAGCTTTTCACTTGTAGATCTTTGATTTTAGAAATTAGAAATGATTCTAAGTGTTTATAATTATAATTCCAACATTCACTTAAACTCCTCATGTTTAAGCCTAACTGAATTATATATTTATGGACTTGTATATAAATTAAATGCTTTTTTTTTTTACAACTTGTGCATTTAATTTGTCGGCAATACTTTGCCAGGCTTTCTCCCTGGATCTATTTTTATTGCAGCCGTGTTTCCTTTCTTGCTTATTATACTTGTATGATTCCATGAGCTGCTGCAGTGCTGCTGTTCAGCCACAGAGAAGAACGCCACTCTGGTTTTGGGCTCCATGATTGGTCAAGTTCAAGGATTCTGCTATCGACTTTCATGGTCTTTTATAGGAATAGGTGAACTCACATTCAGCCTGGTTTAACGATCCTGGCTCGACAAACCGCTCCTTCTCAGCCCGGCTTGGCGTTCGTGGAACTGAATAAACCAGGCTGAACAGCGCAGGTTTGTCAAACCTGGATTTGCCAAACCTGGATTTGCCTGTTAAACCAGGATCATTTAATTCCGCTTTCGTGAAATAGACCCCTGGTTTATACCCCTCAAAGATGTCCGCTGCTACCAAAAGACACTTGTTGACGCCCCCTTCAGGATTTTTGGCACGCTCTATAGATCATTTATATCCACATGTTAAAGACATATGTGGAATATATATATAAAAATATATAAGTTCATATATTTTCTTGACCTCCCTCAAAGATTACTATCACAATATAGAGCTTTAACCTTTTAACAAAACATTTAAGAAATGAAATGAAATAAAGAAGCTAATAATGAAATAAAATAAGCTGCTCTCACTGATACATTAAGCTGTTCAACCAAATGGCATACACATGTATTTATTATTATTTCAGTACATGTCATTTTACTTGTCTCATCTCTTCTTGGTTATCTGCTCTCTCTCTCTCTCTCTCTCTCTCTCTCTCTCTCTCTCTCTCTCTCTCTCTTCTCGTGCTCTCGGTTGCCATCTGCTGGTAAGAGCAGTCCTGTCGTCCAAGTGTCACATCTCTACACATGTGCACCATCTTTGATGCAAATCCCATCGCTGATTGGACCGTGGGATGTAAGCGTTACATGGTTTCTATTTGCTGATCATCGCTCATATCCGGTATAAAGCCCGCCTACTGGATCCGGTTACTTACAACCACACATTCATTGTCGCACACTGACCTTTTCCGTATCCGCTCTAAACCGGATGTGCAACCTGCAAAGTAGCTTGATCTCGCACTGCGCATACGCATGCGCAACGAAGAATTAGGATAACGTCATAAAAAAGAGCAGAGAGCTTATTTTTGTTGTGACACAGTGCGCATGCGCCACGCAGACAGCAGCCAATCACGGTTCGCCTCGAGAGCCCCTTTTCAACGTGTCCAGATCACGTGACCGCGTTGTGTACATCCGCGTTGAGCTGCTGTTACCCGTGATGTGAAGGTAAACCTGTCAATAATATTATATATTATAACATTATACATGTTAACAGCTTGATAGCGTTATCCCGGAAATGGCATTTATCCAGAGCCACTTATAGTAAGCATAAATATATTGAGATAGATCATTTACATCAGTGGTTTTCAACCAGTGGTCCGGGGACCACCAGTGGTCCTTGGGGGGCTACCAGGGGGTCCCCAGCTAAATTAGTTAACATAGCCTCAGAATCATTTTAACCACTTAGCTTTGGCTATTCAAAAAATAGCAGATCTACAAGCTCATAGCGTGGCACCGAGTGCCGCGCTATGAGCTTGTAGATCTGCTATTTTTGAAAAATCTTGAAAATGTGTGCATATCTTTGAATATAATAATGTTAACTCAAATCTTTGCATTTTCAGATGGGGGTCCGCGGCCAAATGTATATCAATTTAGGGGTCCCTGGCATGAATAAGGTTATTACGACTGCTAGAATGTGCTCTGCTAGAATGAGATCTACAAGCTCATAGCGCGGCACTCGGTGCAGCGCTATGAGCTTGTGATTGATTGATTGATTGATTTACTTTATTTAGTAAGACATGAGAACAACAGTACATGGAAGTACAAATTCGCAATACAAGGTCTACTAAACTGGAAGACTCATTAAAGCACTGGGCTTGTTTCAAATGAGTTCCCCACGCACACAAATCATGATGACATATAAGAGACAGACAGATATACACACTACTATAGCAGCCTGATCGCCAGAGAATTAGTATACATTGCGCGGATTTGTGCACGTCATTCCGTGCATAGTCGCCTAGAAAACCCCCAAATTCCGTGCATATGTATGGGGAGTCCCACGGTGGGCGTAACCAGTCGCAACCCGGAAAAACCAGGAACTAGAGCAGTCCCCACAACAACATTTACGATTCTGTGCCTATCGGTACGTAACTCAAACGGCGCTGAGTAGGCTCAAGGGAATGTCGCAATGTTCAGGACGGCAACTCGCTCGCTTTAGCTCGCTCGGTGGTCCTTCACACGGCGACAATTCCCTTGAGACTGCGCGCCTCCGAAATGGTTTAGTCACAATGGGGGAGATGCGAGGCGGCTATGCACGGAATTTGTGGTTTTCCAGTAGTCTGCACGGATTTTGAGAAACGTTGAAAAACGTTCAATGAGAACGTTTCCTCTGGCGATCGGGTTGACTATAGAATGTCATACAATCAGTTTACAGGTTACTGGTATGAAGAGTGAAAAATATGTACAAAAGGAGAAAGAGAGGGGGGGTAGGGGGTAGGGGGGTAGGTTAGGTTAGGACATGGGGTAGGTTAGGACTTGGACTGGGGCTATTTTTCAATTGCAGCCTCCTGAAGGTGTATCTTTAGGGCAGTTTTGAAAGAGAGTAGGGTTTTACACTCCTTTACTCCTTTTGGTAGGGCATTCCACATTTTTGATGAATAGCATGAGAACGAGTTACTTCCCTTTTGTTGAGCCAAAAAAGGGTTGGACAAGGTTTGTGGAGCTTCCTCTGGTGTTGTGATCATGGACATCATTAACATTTTGGAAGTATTTTGACAAATACAGCGGGATCCCAATGTTGTGGTGTATCTTGAAGACCAGGCCAATAGCAAGTTGCTGTACTCTGTCCTCAACCCTAAGCCATCCAATCCTAGCAAAATGAGCAGGGGTTAGATGGGTTTTGTAATTGAGGCCAAGAAGTAGCCTTACAAGTTTGTTTTGGGATGTTTGGAGCCTTGTTTTTAAGGCCTTGGAGGTGTTGTGATACCACGAAGTGCATGCATAATCATAATAACCTTGTATGAGGGCCCCCTGCAAGAATCTTCAGAGTATTCTTGCTGACTAAACGATCAATCCTCCACAAATAGAGTGTTGTTTACTTTTGTGGACCTTTTTGATCGCTTTTTCGGCGTTTTTGTTACCAGAGAGGTTAGCCTCCAAGATAGAGCCCAGGTAGGTAATTTCGTCCTTTCTTTTGATGACATCATCACCCACTTTGATCGTGAAACTCTCTGCCTTTCTAAGGTTAGGACTGGACCCAAAGAGGATGGATTCAGTTTTACCCAGGTGTAATGAAAGTTTGTTGTCGGAGAGCCAGAAGCAGATCTTGTTGAGTTCCGAGCTGAGAGTTTTCTCAACCTGCAGCCTGTCCCTGTCCGAGACTAGCAGGGCCGAGTCATCTGCGAACAGGAACATGTTGCAGTCGCAGGCTGAAGACATGTCATTCACATCTATCAGGAACAGTAAGGGTCCTAGTATGCTTCCTTGAGGAACACCACAAGTCACTGGGAGGGGGGGGGGGGGCTGGGTGCCGTTTACTTCCACCACTTGCTCCCTCCCTTCCAGGTAGGATCTCATCCAGTTCACTGACGTGAACCTATTGCTTTGAGCTTATTGATCATAATTGGGTGATTAACGGTGTCAAAGGCCTTCTGGAGGTCCAGCATGACCATGCCGCAATATTTGCCCTTTTCGACATCTTGTTTGATAGAGTCGTTCAAATAGAGAAGGCATGTGTCAGTGGAGTGGTTTGTTCTGAAACCAGATTGGAATTTGTAGATTAGATTTTTCTCGGCAAGATTGTATATCTGCTATTTTTGAATAGCCAAAAAAAATATCAAAATCGTTTGGAAAAGTTAGAATTTCACATACATCTTCTCTTCTTGGGGTCCCTGGCACAAAACCGTTTCAGATGGGGGTCCGCGGGCCAAATATATGTATCAATTTGGGGGTCCTTGTTTGAGAGCCACTGCTGTAGAATCCACAACGATTTTTAATTCCCCAGGATGATGAAGGGGGCGCTGTTCTGTTCATATGACATAATATTATGAATATTGAACCTAATCCTTCAAATTGTTCCCTATAGGTCTTGCATGAGGTTGCAGTTATTCCACAATCACAATGGCAAGTCCAGATGATCTGAAATTCCAAGGTAGGCTTTCCACAAATACTCCCTGATTAAAGCATTCGTATTATCGTCCCTTGTCGGGTGGAAAGGCTTGCATGTCCAAAACCGTTACTTTACAGCAGTGGAGGAAAAAGAGTCAAATGTTTTACTTAAGTAAAAGTATCAATACTGCAATGTGGAAGTACTCTGTTACAATTTTACTTGAGTAAAAGTACAAAATTATTGGTATCAAAATGTACCAAAAGTACTAAAATGTTTGAAAATAGCAGATCTACAAGCTCACAACGCGTCGCGTTGTGAGCTTGTAGATCGGCTATTTTCAACTAGCCTAGGTATAAAATAGGGCTAAAGTGGTGTATGCTTTATAATGTAATCATTTATAATCTTAAAAGTAACTAGTAACGTAAGTTTTCAAATAATTGTTGTGGAGTAAAAGTATTTTTTTTACTCGTATTTGCCTCTGAGGTGTAGTGGAGTAGAAGTAAAAGTATAGACAATTGGAAATACTCCAGTAAAGTAAAAGTACCTCAACATTTTACTTAAGTACAGTACTTGTCTGAGTAAATGTACTTAGTTACTTTACACCACTGCTTTTCAGGAAATGGAAAAGTAACTCTCAGTAACTCTGAGAGTATACAAACGGAACCAAACCCTTAAAGGAGCACTTCACCTATTTTTAACCTTATCTTCATATAATTGGTCCTCACTAATGCTCATTATGAGCTGGCACGATTTCTGTCAACTCACTCTGTGTCTCATCGGTGGGCTGTGGACAGTTCAGAAACCTGCCTAGTACCTACCACTGACATCATCGATGGGGATTCCAAGCTAATAGATACTACAGCCTTTAACTTCCTGGCATGAAAAGTTGGCATGCTGAAATGTATTATTATAAAAATAATAATAATAAAAACGTTTGACATATTGTTTGAAATGCTCAAATCTGCCAACCGATGATGTCACTGGTAGGCAGGTTTCTGAGCAAACATATGAAGATACAGGTCAGGTGGAACCAATCGGTTCCATTTGTATACTCTCTTGAGTTAAATTACTGAGGATCTTTCTAAGCTTGCAATGCGTCACACATTGTTTTTGAAAAACGAATTCGGAATTATTATTTGTATTTATGTGTTTATTTATGCATTCATTCATTTACTTACTTATTTATAAAACAAAATGGAAAATGTTCTAAATTTCAACACAGCATAGTATTAACATTAAGACCTGGAACGCATCTGTGTCACTTTAGATTTCTTTGGCTATTCAAAAGTAGCAGATATCCAAGCTCATAGCGCTATGAGCTTGTATATCTGCTATTTTTGAAAAATCTTGAAAACTTTTTTTTTTTCAAAAAACCATTAGGATTTAGAAAAATAAATGTAAGAATCGCCTCAGGTCTTAAAGGGTTAATATTAAAAAGAAAACATACTTTTTAATGTGTTCTTTTGAATACTATTTGTGTGTGTGTGTGTGTGTGTGTGTGTGTGTGTGTGTGTGTGTGTGTGTGTGTGTGTGTGTGTGTGTGTGTGTGTGTGCGTGCGTGCGTGCGTGCGTGCGTGCGTGCGTGCGTGCGTGCGTGCGTGCGTGTGCGTAGACTTTGAGGAGGTGGCGGGCCTGCTGGCGGCAGCACCGGGAGCCTCCACGGTGCCTCTGGTCACCTCCCCTCCTGCAGGGGAAGACAGAGGAGGAGGCGCCGCTGGTGGAGACGTGAAAGTGGAGCTGTCTGAAGACGAGGAGGGACAGGAGGAGAGCTCCGAGGTCAGTCCACTTAGTCGTGTGTGCTCCAGCGTTGACTACTGAGGTGTTAGAGTTATTTGTCATTATTACACGGCTTGGTTGAATGCTCGATTCTGATTGGTCAGTCATCGGTCATTATTTCTGGATAATGACCGATGATAATGACCGGTGAGACCAACGAGGAAACTGTGTAATCAGAGACTCAGAACACCTGCTCATATCAACCTGCGCTGCTTGGTTTTATGCTTTATCCAACATGACAGCCATGTAAACAAACAAACAATGTCATTTACAACTAAACATTGCTCTCAAGAATGTTTTTGAAAACATTTGAAGTGAGAAATAGACGATGCAATGACCGAAAAGTCATTCTATTTGATCCAGCGGTATATGGAATGGGGGTGAGTGTGTTTTGGGGCGAGTTTTCCCGTTACCTTATGGAATACTGTCATTTGTTTTCCGAGGCGAACTTGTCCGTCCAGCCCAATACTTTCATTGCCGTAAGCAAGGAAATACTTTGTTTTGTTGTTACTTTTCAGTCAATTTATTTATTTATGTATTAAGTAGCCGTGTAATAAGCGGGATAATGTATGGGGAGGTAGTCATTATTGACATTTAAAGCATAATCTTCAATAATCGGCTCGGCCTCGGTGCATTATCACCCTGTCGGGCTTTAAATTTCAATAATGACTACCTCCCCATACATTATCCCTTGCTTATTTGTCCTATACAATGTTTGTTTTCAAATTGTGACGTCTTTAAAATAGCATCCCACCACTAACAAAATCACCAATACAACAATGCTTAAAGTCCAACAGAAATGTCATTTCGATTCATATGTTCCGATGTTCAATGCCACAATGACATAGTTAACCCTTGAAGACCGGGAACGCATCTGTGTCATTTTAGATTTCTTTGGCTATTCAAAAATATCAGATATACAAGCTCATAGCTCTATGAGCTTGTTACAAATATATAGAAAGATTTGCACACATTTTCACGATTTAAAATAAATAGCAGATCTACAAGCTCATAGCCGCGCTATGAGCTTGTATAGCTGCTATTATTTTGGATAGCCAAGGTACAAGATAATAGTTAAAGTGGTTCAAATCTAAAATGACAGATGCTTTGCCAGTCTTAATGGGTTAATTGCAACTATTCGCATGACGTTTCATCTAACCAGCAGCATTCAGGCAGGCGGCACTTTCACTGCTTTAGTTGTCATCAACACATCTGTTGTCTATTCCAGCTCCTAGGAGGCCAACAGCCAACCAGTGGTTTCTGGACCTTTGAATACTACCAGTCCTTCTTCAATGTAGACACTATGCAGGTACGTAGGAGACGTCACTCTGTGCTACGCTGTGCTACGCAGTGGTGGAAAGTAACTAAGTACATTTACTTAAGTACTGTACTTGAGTAAAAGTTTGGGGTATTTGTACTTTACTTGAGTATTTCCAATTTCCAATACTTTTACTTCTACTCCACTACATCTCAGAGGCAAATATTGTACTTTTACTCCACTACATTTACTTGAAAACTTTAGTTACTAGTTACTTTTCAGATATAAATTATGATATTATAAAACATACATTAACCACTTTTTATCCCTGTTTTATACCTAGGCTATTTGAAAATAGCAGATCTACAAGCTCACAACGCGTCGCGATGCGACGCGTTGTGAGCTTGTAGATCGGCTATTTTCAAATATTTAGTACTTTTACTTTTGGTACTTTAAGTACATTTTGATGCCAATACTTTTGTACTTTTACTCAAGTACATTTTTTATTCTGGACTTTTACTTGTAACAGAGTATTTTTTATATTGCAGTATTGCTACTTTTACTTAAGTAAAGAATTTGATGTGTGGAGTTTGCATGTTCTCCCCGTGTCTCCTAGGGTAGTTAATACCCTCACAAAAACATGTAGTAATCCTGGTCACTATACTGCCTCCCCCTGGTCAGCCGGGGCGCCTGATGGAGGGGAAAGGAACTGGTTGGAATAACGTGTTCCTTCCACGTGCTACGTCCAACCAGGGAAACTCTCCCCTGTCAGATGACAAGAAGGTCAGTTGGCTCTCATGCATTGAAGGAGGCATGAGCTCGGCCCTGGCCTCCCTAGGCTGGTGGGGGGAGTGTAGTGCCCATGATCACTTAGCAAATTGGCACCGGGTGAAAAAAGGGGTTACAAAATCGAGGGATAAATTTAGATTTAAAAAAGTAAAGAATTTGAGTACTTTTTCCACCACTGGTGCTACACTGTGTTACGCTGTGCTAATGGCCTTTCAAACACCATATCATTACATACCGTACAGCGTTGGTTCTCAATGTGGGGACCTTGGGGGGCTTTTTTAACCACTTTATCCATTGATAAGTTGGCTATTCAAAAATAGCAGATGTGCAATCTCAGCAGCTCGTCACTTCGTGCCACGCTGCGAGCTTGTACATCTGCTATTATATATGAAGACATTTGGAAAAAAATCTCCAAAATGCTTGAAACATTTTGATTTTTTTAACACAGATTCTGAGGGTTCCTGGCAGAAAACGTTTTCAGATGGGAGTCTTCTTCGGCCCCCAAAATAGCAGATATACAAGCTCATAGCGCGGCACCGAGTGCCGCGCTATGAGCTTGTAGATCTGCTATTTTTGAAGAATCGTGAATATTTTTTGCAAATCTTTGAATATATATATATATTTTAAAGCGAACATTTGTAATTCAAATCTTTGCGTCTGGGGGGTCCCTGGAACAGAATGGGTTGAGATGGGGGTCCGCGGCCAAATACATATCATTTAGGGGGGTCCTTGACATGGAAAAAGTTTGAGAACTACTGATTTAGGGGAGCATGATCTCATTATAAACCAGTTGGTCTTCACTCTTTGGACACGTTGCAGGTACTGGACCGAGTCAAAGGGTCGGTGATGCCATTACCTGGCAGGAACTTTATCAAACACTACCTCAGGAACAACCCAGATCTATATGGTAAGCACTGTTTGATATTGTGTAGAAATCTGCCCCCCCTTCATACCCCTGAGGAAGACTTTGTTTGTCCAAATGCTGGTCTCTCTTTTAACCCCGTTAAGACCGGGAACGCATCTGTGTCATTTTAAGATTTCTTTGGCTATTAAAAAAATCTCATGGTGTACTTGCTGCCGCGCTATGAGCTTGTAGATCTGCTATTTTTTTCTTTTTATCTTGGACAATTTGTGCAAATCTTTGAATATTAGGGCTGGGACTCGATTAAAAAAAAAATCTAATTAATTAGAGGCTTTGTAATTAATTAATCGCAATTAATCGCATTTTAATCGCATATCAATATTTAACCTGAGAACAGTGAAAAGCATTTTCTTTCAAATGGATTTTGGCATACGTCTGTAAGAGTTTAAGCACATGTACTCAAGAACTGTACTTAAGTACAATTTTGAGGTATTTGCACTTGACTCTTGAGTATTTCCAATTTCTAATACTTTCACTTCTACTCCAGTAACTCTACTATATCTCAGAGGCAAATATTGTACTTTTTACTCCACTACAATTATATGAAAACTTCAAATAATTACTAGTTACTTTGTTACTAGTTACTTTGTAGATTACTTTGTAGATTTCGATTATTATTATAAAACATTACAGTAACTATGTGAAAATAGCAGATCTACAAGCGCAAGGCATTGTGAGCCTGTAGATCTGCTATTTTCCACCACTGGAGGCTGGTAGAGGGTGTTGTTGTTACTGTTGTTTTATAGTAGTTTAATTAATTATTAATAAAAATCGTGCACATGTGATCCGCACCGCATCGTGAATTGCGAACTGTGCCAGCAATTTTTCAATTTTCTTATACCTTTTTCAAGTAGTCACAGAATATGTATCTCCAGTATAATCGATCCCCTGATGGGTGCTAATCACTGAGGGTTGCACTGTGTGGTTTCACAAATGTCAACGAGGTCATTGGACCTTGTTGACATTAATAGGCTCTATGCACAGCAGCCATATTGGGAATGAATTGGGCCCCTTCCTTACTTCCTTCACAGGTGTTACCAATAATACTAATTAAGGCTCTGTTCTATTTAGTGTAGCATAGTGGTTGTCTTATTTTCAAGGACCCCCATAAGACTGAGAGTGTACAAATGGAACCAAATGGGTCCATTTGGTTCCATTTGTACACTCAGAGTTACATACCCACCATAAGGGGCCATTTGGGAACCAAAATGGAGTGTTTCTAGTGAGCCAACATGCACAATATCAGCACCCTGACCAGAATGGAACAGAGCCTTCATTAGTATCATTGGTAACACCTGTGAAGGAAGTAAGAAATGGCCCAATTTCTTTCCAATATGGCTGCTGTGCATAGAGCCTATTGTCTGCCTTTTGAAAATAACATAATAACATTGAAAAATACATAGTACCCCACCTAGGTGGGGTTGGCGAAAGGCCTACTCTGTGTGGAGTTTGCATGTTCTCCCCGTGTCTCCTAGGGTAGTTAACACATCGGGTGCCAGCATTTTTTCATAACAACTTACCGTGGGTGCCAGCATTCTCCCCATTGACTGCGCTTTGCTGTATAAAGCTTCCGCGTGCGTTACAAGCAAATCTACGCAAAAAAAAGCATCGATTCATGTTGTGCCATGAGCCTGGCTACAGCCTGGAACCATAACATTTCCCTCGCGAGTTACAACGGCGGGGGGATCGCGCATGACCGGTTTTCCCCAAGGAAACAGATTCGGAGATATAGGCGTTTCAAAGTAGGAAATAGACAGGAAGCGGATGGGAGCCATTTTTTTGTTTCCGGTGAGCTATCTGGCACTTCCTTCGCAGGATTACAATGGGTGCTCCCAGAGCTGCTCTAGCCCCGCCCGCGGGGAGAAAAACGAAAAAAACAAAAAGACTAAACTCACGGTTCAGACCGTGTTCGGCACCGAAGCGCTACTATGTAAACACACGGTTCAGACCGTGTTCGGCACCCGATGTGTTAATACCCTCACAAAAACATGTAGTAATCCTGGTCACTATACCGCCTCCCTCATGACAGCCGGGGCGCCTGATGGAGGGGAAGGGAACTGGTTGGAATAACGTGTTCCTTCCACGCGCTACGTCCTACCAGGGAAACTCCCCCCTGTCAGGTGACAAGAAGGTCAGTTGGCTCTCATGCACTGAAGGAAGCATGAGCTCGGCCCTGGCCTCCCCAGGCTGTGGGGGACTGGTGTAGGGCTGGTGTAGCGCCCAGGATCACTTAGGAAATTGGCACCGGGTGAAAAACAAATGGGTTACAAAAATCGTGGGATAAAAAAAAATGTTAAAAAAAAAAGAAGAAAAATACATAGTAAAAAAAAAGTGCTCAGGAGCCGAGATACAGCCTTTTTCAGTAATAAGTGAAACAAGAAGTGAATGGAGCAGCAAATCTTCAAATGATATCTTGGGTTCTGAAAGTTTTTTTTACTTATTTTTTTTTCAAAAACACGTCAAACACGTCATTGGCACATTGCGCCATTGCGGTAAAACATGTGAAACACAGATTATGTAATAATGGTGACATGCTATAGTAGCTTGTAGATTTGCTATTTTTGCTGTATTGTATGTTTGCCACAGATTAGGGACCCTGGGTTCTAGAGATGCGCGGATGGGTTTTTTTGTCACCCGAATCCGCGTTAACAAATTCATTATCCATCCGTCATCCACCCGCGGTAATTATATCATCCTATTTATAGATCCGCACCAACCGCACCAAATAATTGTTATTTTCCTGATGTTAGTTTTCTTATAAACAATGTCACTCACCACTGTTGCGATGCAGTGACTGTATACAATCCACAACCATGGTAACAACAAGCGCACGTCTTCATTGAGTTACTTTCGCTTTCAACCATGTCGGCTTTTTATAAGCTTTTTATAAGCGACTTTTGGGCTTGTTTGGCACATAGACTGTAATGGTTTGACACTTGTTTTGGGCTTGTTTTCATAGACCTGGCTGCTTATTTCTCTCGCAACCTACCTGGCAACACCGTACTCACACCGGCTGGCTGCAAAGCAACATGTAGTGAGCGGCTATTTTGTGCCTCGTGTAAAATGACGTAATATTAAAATACTACAAACGCAGTTAACGCACACACGGTGAAATGTAGTGCTTTTCAAAAGCTATTATAGGCCTATAGATTGATATCATTAATTTAATTCCCGCATTATTTCACCCGCGGTTTATCCAATATTAATTAATAATTATATTTGATTGACCCAAATCCACCCAAATTGCGGTTAACTGCGGCAACCGCGGCTAAAACCGCAATCCGCGCATCTCTACTGGGTTCCATGTGGTTAATCACTGTTAAAAGGCCCCGTCCTCAGAGACCCTCACACTTGGCAGGAAAAGAAAGAAACAAACCCCCCAGGAAGGACCCCCCCCCTCCCCTTTCCTTCCACATGGGACAGGTGCAGCACATGCCAAGTGGGAGATATTCAAATGCAAAGCTAACAAAGGAACAAAACGGGTCAATAGTGTTTGATGTATTTGGCAGAAGCCTTGTAGTGGTCTTGGCCCCCCTTTTTTACGATTTTTTTTGGGGGGGGGGTTGCTTTCATACATTGTCTGCCTGTACTGTTCTCAATGTGATGTCAGCAGTGGTGGAGAAAGTACTCAAACCTTTTACTTTGGCTGCCATCTTTTTTTTTTTTTTCTACAGTAGACTGCCTGTTGTAACTTAATGGGTTACAGTTAATTTGCATGATTGATTTAATTGCTGCTAAATTCATAAAGTATTATATTCAGTTAAAAGCAGAGTTAAAAAGGAAAGATTTCATTTAATAGAGTTTATTGATATTGTTATTGAGAAACATTGTTTGACACTGTATTGCTACTTTTCTAGTTGTATACCTAACGAGGGGTTAAGTAAAAACTGCATGTCCCACAAGGCTTAGCGGTAAACCGGATGTTAATAGATACCGGGTCAGTGTTGTTGTGCCAGTTCGATTGAGCAATACTAGCTGCGTGGATCGAATGAATGAAAAGCTAAAGCTAACCCGTCTAAAAGAGCGTTGTTTTGTACCACTTGTATCCATCCTTTTTTTCCTATATAAAGTACCAACTTTAACCACATATTTTCGACGTCCTGTCCACTACTTGACCGTAGTTATTCTACATTTTTTGGTGCCGAAACCCGGGAATTATGAGCGAGAGAGAACTCGCAGCAGCAGCTGCAGCCGCTGCTAAAAAGACAGAAGAGGAACGTAGGACAGATATGGAAAGAATGAGAAGAAAACGGGGTACAATCCGAGGTAGTACTACACGTCTTTTGAACCAGATAGACGGAGAAATAACGAAGCCAGATCCGGACATTGAGAACTTGAACACTTTATTGGACATGTTGTCCGCGAAGGAGGACAGTCTATTTGAGCTGGACAATGGAATTGAACAGCTAACCGCGTTGGATGACTTGGAGAACGAGATTGAAACAACGGAGGATTACAAGCAACGTGTCATCTCGTATAAGAGCCGCGCTCAGCGCATGGTGAAGAAAATGGCGGATCAAAGCCAGCAGCTCCAAGCACCAACGCAGCAAAGGGTGAGCGACGCTAACTCAGCTAACTCATTAGCACACAGACAGTCTGTGAAGCTACCGAAGTTGATCATTGATAAATACAATGGAGATGTCAGTAGATGGCAGGAGTTTTGGAGCCAGTATGAGACTGCTATTCACACGAATGATGCACTGTGCAAACGTGAGAAGTTTACCTACCTGAAAACGTATCTCACAGGACCAGCTGCAAAGGCAGTAGCAGGACTGATGCTTTCTGATGCTAATTATGACAGTGCTATCACGTTACTGCAAAGCAGATTTGGAAGGAAAGATCTGGTTATCAGTGCTCACATGACAAGGCTGCTGAATCTAACTCCTGTGAAGAAATCCTCTGATGTGCATGCATTAAGGCAGCTATATGATGAATGTGAGATTCAAATTAGGAGTTTGGAGTCACTGGGTGTAGTGTCAGACACATATGGGAGCCTACTATGCCCAATTTTAATGAAGATGATTCCAGATGACATAGCTCTTGAATATAGCCGTCAGAGGGGAAATGATGATGAATGGAAGGTTGATGAAATTGTCAAATTCCTACAGAAGGAGGTTCAGAGCAGGGAAAGAGCACTGCAAATGACAACGTCATACACCCAGAAAGAACAGAAACCAGAAAGCAAACCATGGAAGCAGTCATGCTCATTCAATGACACAAAAATGAACAGACCCAGCATGCAATCTGCTGCTGCACTGCACACAGCCAGCCAGAAGACACACAACTGTTTATTCTGTGACAGTGCAGAACACAAATCTGAAAATTGCCCCAATAACAGCATTCCAGAACGCAAAGAAAAGATCAAGAAAATGGGAAGATGTTTTGTGTGTCTGGGACAGAAACACATTGCAAAGTCATGCAAAGTGAAGGATGCTTCATGTGAAAAATGTGGAAGGAGGCATCACATTGCTGTGTGCACCGGTGAGAAAAGTGAGGTGCAGCCCCCCACTGTGACAGGAGAGGCTGTTGTGTCCTCAGTCATTCCTCACTCAGCAAAGATGAAACCAGATGGACAGAACACTGTGCTGCTACAAACTGCTAAGGCATGGGTGACAGGCCCATTAGGCAGAAAAATAGCTCGCTGCTTACTCGATGGAGGGAGTCAGAGAAGCTTCATCCATGAAAACCTTGTGAAGAGCCTGAAATTACCAGTAATAAGACAAGAGACACTCACTCTTCACACGTTTGGCTCCTCTGTTCCCACAATGTCACAACGCAACACAGTGAGAGTCATCTTGGAGAATGTCTGGGACAACCAGCAGAGAATTGAAATTGAGGCCATAGAAACCCCACAGGTGTGCTCAGCTGTGATGAAAGTTCCTGGTGACCAGATTCAACATGAGCTCAAGAAAAAGGGACTACAACTAGCAGACTTCCCAGGTAATGATGATGATCCTGAGCTCTCTGTCCTGATAGGAGCAGACTACTACTGGCAAATAGTCTCAGGAAGGGTGGAGAGACTGACAGAGACATTAGTTGCACTGGAGAGCACTTTCGGATGGTCTGTGCAGGGACCAGTGTCCATGTCAAGTGTCGCAGAGGCAACCTGCATGTTCATTCCACTCGAAGAGGACACACTTGTCTCCAAGCAACTAAGTGCATTCTGGGAAATTGAGTCTCTGGGTATCACAAGTGAAAACACACAGAACCCAGCAGAAGAAGAGGCTCTGCAGATGTTCGAGAGAACAACAACTTTCAAAAATGGACGATACCACGTGGAGTTGCCATGGAAACCAGAAAGAGCAGAGCTCCAAGACAACTACAGAGTTGCTAAAAAACGATTTGAAGGTCTGAAGAGAAGACTTAAGAAGGATGTCACATTCTACAGCAGATACAATGAAGTAGTGGAGGACTATATACAGCAGAACATTGCAGAGGATGTGCCAGAAGACAACGCAAGTGAAGACAATGTGAAATACTACTTACCTCACCACGCAGTACTCAGAGAAGACAAAGTGACCACAAAACTGAGAGTGGTGTTTGATGCGTCGTCTCATGAAGATGGCCGCCCATCCCTCAATGACTGTCTGCTCACAGGACCAAACCTGAATCCAGATCTCCTCAGTGTCCTCATAAAATTCAGAAAACATGAAATAGCCTTCATGGCTGACATAAAGAAGAATTTCCTGCAGATCTCCATAGTGGAGAGAGACAGAGATGCAGTGAGATTCCTGTGGCTCACAGGCCCACCAAGTGGAGAAGAGGATGGAGAGCTGCGTGTGCTGCGGATGACCAGAGTGGTGTTTGGGGCCTCCCCAAGTCCATTCCTACTCGCAGCTACAATCAGAAAGCACCTGAAACAATATGAAACAGAACAACCACAGGTTGTAGAGACATTAAGAGAGTCACTTTACGTGGATGATTTCATTGCTAGCTCACACAGTGTTGAAGAGGCCTACCATGTGACAACCACTGCTAAACAAATACTGTCAACAGCAGGCATGGACCTCTGCAAGTGGATGACCAACTCTCATGAGCTGGAGAAGAAATGGGAGGAGGGCACAACAAACCACACACTGGCACCAGAGACACACGGAGCAGTGCTCAAAGTGTTAGGCCTAGTGTGGAGACCAGAAACTGATGACTTCACCTTTGACCTCAGACCGCTATTGAACATACTAAAAGAAAAGAAGAACACCAAGAGAAGTGTTCTGCAGTCAGCTGCACGCATCTATGACCCACTCGGGTTCCTGACACCTTTCACAATCAGAATCAAGTGCATGTTTCAAGAAATGTGGGAGAGAGGACTCTCCTGGGATGAAGAGCTACCACCTGACCTGACACGAGAATGGCAACAGTGGTGTTCTGAACTACCCCAGCTACACCAGCTCGCCATACCAAGGTGGTATCGAACAGACATGCAACCAGAAAACAAACATGCCCTGACACTACATGTGTTCTGCGACGCAAGTGAAAGAGCCTACAGTGCGGCAGCCTACCTGCAAGGTGAATCACCAGACGGAGAACCTACAATGAGCCTAGTCGCATCCAAATCCAGGGTGGCCCCTCTCAAGAAAATGACACTGCCACGCCTGGAGCTCATGGGAGCTGTGATTGGAGCGAGACTAGCCAACAACTTAATGACTACTCTAAAACTGGAACCAAACCAAATAAGAATGTGGACAGACTCTATGATTACACTGCATTGGATTTGCAGCTCAGCTCAGAAGTGGAAACAGTTTGTCGCAAACAGAGTGACAGAGATCCAGTCACTGACCAACCCTGAGACATGGTCACACATCGCAGGGAAGATAAATCCAGCTGACCTCCCCACAAGAGGACAAAGTGTTGAAAGCCTGATACAGAACCAGCTATGGTGGAACGGGCCCAGCGTTCTGACATCACCTGATCAGTCAGAGGAGACTGAAAATGACAATGTTCCAGACAAGGTGAATGCAGAACTTAAGTCCAGTCAACAGATCACTGTACAGCTCGCTGCAAATGACACGGACCCCACTGAACCAGTGTTGGAGCTGGAACGATACAGCAAGCTGAAAAGAGTCCTCAGAGTGACAGCCTGGATAAAGAGATTCATAGCCAATTCTCAAACAAAAACAAAGAAAAGAGGAGAACTGACTGCTGACGAGCTCTTCGAGGCAGAAAAGTACTGGATAAAGACAACACAACAACAGAGTTTCAGCCAGGAGATCAAACAACTGAAGGCAGAAAAAGGCCTGAACAATGACTGCAAGATCAAAGAACTCAAACCTTTCCTGGATGAACACGAGCTGCTCAGTGTGGGAGGAAGGCTGCAGCAGTCTGACTTCACATTCAGAGAGCAGCACCCATGGATTATGCCCAATAAACACAGATATTCAGAACTGATGATACAGTCATGTCATGAAAAAGTGATGCACTCAGGAGTGAGAGACACTCTCGTTCAAGTGAGAGAGAGATACTGGATCCTACGTGCCAGGCAGCTAGTCAAGAGGACTGTGGCAAGCTGCACAGTTTGCAAAAGATTCAAGGCAAAAGCCGGAAAGCAGATCACTGCGCCCTTGCCCAAAGACAGAATAACTGAATCCCCACCATTCGAAGTCACAGGTGTGGATTTTGCAGGGCCACTGTATGTGAAGGCAGATGATTCTGTGAAGAAGTCATACATCGCGCTATTCACCTGTGCTGTAACCAGAGCAGTACACCTGGAACTGGTCTCAGATCAGTCAACAGAGACATTCCTGTTAGCGCTGAAAAGATTCATATCAAGAAGAGGATTATGCAAAATAATCTACTCAGACAATGCTAGAACATTCAAGAGAGCTGATCAGGACCTGAAAGAGCTGTGGAAAGCTATCAAAGAACCCCAGCTGTTAGAGTTCTTCTCAGAACGAGGCATCACCTGGAAGTTCATCGCAGAGCGAGCAGCCTGGTGGGGCGGAATCTGGGAGAGACTCGTCCGATCAGTAAAAACATGCCTGAAGAAAGTTCTTGGGAGAGCTTCACTCAACTTTGAAGAGATGTGCACAGTACTGACAGAGGTGGAAGCTATCATAAACTCTAGGCCTCTGACATTCGTGCACAATGAAGTGGATGAGCCACAGCCACTGACCCCAGCCCACTTTCTGGTGGGAAAACGACTGACCTCTCTGCCACCAAAGCCCTTCCCTGCTGACACACAGCACCCAACTGCCAACAAGGCAGAGATCACAAGAAGATGGAAGTACAGGCAGAGACTCACAACCAGCTTCTGGAGCGCCTGGCGTAAGGATTACCTGCTGGACTTGAAGTCAGCACACCGCTGTGACACACCGACGCCCACCCCACTGAAAGTGGGTGACGTTGTACTCATTGGAGAAGATAACACCCCCAGACAAACCTGGAAACTGGGAAGAATCACAGAACTGTTTACAGGCCGAGATGGACTTGTCAGGTCGTGCATAGTCCGCACTCCCTCAGGGACTTTGCTAAGAAGACCTATTCAGTTACTGTACTGTCTTGAGATATAATGAACAATAATTCATGGGGGGAGGATGTTGTAACTTAATGGGTTACAGTTAATTTGCATGATTGATTTAATTGCTGCTAAATTCATAAAGTATTATATTCAGTTAAAAGCAGAGTTAAAAAGGAAAGATTTCATTTAATAGAGTTTATTGATATTGTTATTGAGAAACATTGTTTGACACTGTATTGCTACTTTTCTAGTTGTATACCTAACGAGGGGTTAAGTAAAAACTGCATGTCCCACAAGGCTTAGCGGTAAACCGGATGTTAATAGATACCGGGTCAGTGTTGTTGTGCCAGTTCGATTGAGCAATACTAGCTGCGTGGATCGAATGAATGAAAAGCTAAAGCTAACCCGTCTAAAAGAGCGTTGTTTTGTACCACTTGTATCCATCCTTTTTTTCCTATATAAAGTACCAACTTTAACCACATATTTTCGACGTCCTGTCCACTACTTGACCGTAGTTATTCTACACTGCCAGACTTTTTCAATGGAAAAAAAAAGTACTCAGGAGCCGAGATACAGAATTTTTAAGTTTTAAGTTACAAGGAAGTGGATGGCAGTCTAAATCTTCGAAAAATCATATCTCCTTGGTATTTGGGTCAAAAAAAAAAAAAGTTTTATTATGATTTTTTTTTTTTTTTGAAAGAACGCAGACCTGCGTTCTTGGCAGCCAATGTGTTAAGTAAAAGTATCAATACCGCAATGTAGAAGTACTCTGTTACAAGTAAAAGTCCGTAATTCAAAATGGACTTGAGTAAAAGTGCAAAAGTATAGGTAGGTATCGAAATTTACTTAAAGTAACAAAAGTAAAAGTACTAAAATGTTTCAAAAAAATAGCAGATCTACAAGCTCACAACGTGTCGTGATGCGGGGCTAAAGTGGTTAATGTATGTTTTATAATGTAATAATTTATATCTGCAAAGTAACTAGTAACTAAAGTGTTCAAATAATTGTTCTGGAGTAAAAGTACAATATTTGCCTCTGAGATGTAGTGGAGAAGTAAAAGTACTGAAAATTGGAAATACTCCAGTAAAGTAAAAATACCTCAACATTGGACTTAAGTTAAGATTTGCACACATTTTCACGATTTTTGAATAGCCCAAAGTGTAAAATAATGCTTTTTAGCTCAAATCTAAAAATGACACAGTTCCAGGTCTTAATAGGCTAACAAAAAAACGTTTAAAAGTTTCTAAAATAGCAGTAAATAGCAGATCTACAAGCTCAAAATGCATCACCAAGTGCTTGTAGGTCAGCATTGTTTTTTGCTATTCGTCATACGGTACCAGAAGTATAGAGCAGTGGTTCTCAAACCTTTTCATGTCAAGGACCCCCAAAATGATATGTATTTGGCCGCGGACCCCCATCTCAAAATGTTTTGTTCCAGGGACCCCCCAGAAGCAAAGATTCAAGTTAAATATGTTCGCTTTGAAAAATATATATTCATATTTGCAAAAATGTTCAATATTTTTCAATATTTTTCAAAAATAGCAGATCTACAAGCTCATAGCGCGGCACTGGGTGCCGCGCTATGAGCTTGTATATCTGCTAATTTTGAATAACCAAAGTATAAAAGGGTAAAGTAGTTAAAATGATTGTGACACTATATGAAAACATTTTGCTTTACCCCCTCAAGGACCCCTGGTGAGAACCAATGGTACATAGGACTGAAAAGGTTAAAATGTCCAGGGGAAAAAAAAACGTTAGCAATATGCGCACATAGGGGTGTTCGATATTGAAAAAAAAACTATCACGATATTTTTCAAGAAATATCACGATAGACGATATATATCACCATATTTTTTTTTATGTTGATATATGCATATATGATGATTAATTATATTATATGATTATAACATTTTTATAAGATATGATCATGGGGCACGTATAATCATTATATTATATAATATAATGAATCATCATATCTTATTAATTAATGTGTTCACAGACAGACTACAGGCTACATACAGATAGATAGATGGATATAATATTCGTTTTTATGCTGATAGATAGATATATGTAGATATAATATTAGTTTTTATGCTGATAGATAGATATATGTAGATATAATATTAGTTTTTAGGCTGATAGATAGATAGATATATGTAGATATAATATTAGTTGTTATGCTGATAGATAGATAGATAGATAGATAGATAGATAGATAGATATATATAATATTAGTTTGTATGCTGATAGATAGATAGATAGATATATGTAGATATAATATTAGTTGTTATGCTGATAGATAGATAGATAGATAGATAGATAGATAGATATAATATTAGTTTTTATGCTGATCAGATAGATAGATAGATAGATATAATATTAGTTTTTATGCTGATAGATAGATAGATAAATATATGTAGATATAATATTAGTTTTTATGCTGATAGATAGATAGATAAATATATGTAGATATAATATTAGTTTGTATGCTGATAGATAGATAGATAGATATATGTAGATATAATATTAGTTTTTATGCTGATAGATAGATAGATAAATATATGTAGATATAATATTAGTTTTTATGCTGATAGATAGATAGATAGATATATGTAGATATAATATTAGTTTGTATGCTGATAGATAGATAGATAGATATATGTAGATATAATATTAGTTTTTATGCTGATAGATAGATAGATAGATAGATATATGTAGATATAATATTAGTTTTTATGCTGATAGATAGATAGATAGATAGATATATGTAGATATAATATTAGTTTGTATGCTGATAGATAGATAGATAGATATATGTAGATATAATATTAGTTTGTATGCTGATAGATAGATAGATAGATATATGTAGATATAATATTAGTTTGTATGCTGATAGATAGATATATGCAGATATAATATTAGTGTTTATGCTGATAGATAGATAGATAGATAGATATAGATATAATATTAGTTTTTATACTGCTGATAGATAGATAATCTATTCCTTTTATCCAGCTGTTGTATCATGTGACATTCAGTGTAGGCTGCTTGATGGTGAGTTAGTAGTGTAACAGACTGCTTCAGACAGAACATCTGACAGTCAGTGGTGGAATGTAACTAAGTACATGTACTTAAGTACAAATTTGAGGAATTTTAACTTTACTGGATTATCTTAAATTTTCAGTACTTTTACTTCTACTCCACTACATCTCAGAGGCAAATATTGTTCTTTTACTCCACTACAATTGAGTTACTTTGTAGATTTGTATTATTACAAAACACGCATTAACCACTTTATCCCTATATATACTCTCTTATCGCAACGGGTCGCTTTGCGACCCGTTGTGAGCTTGTGAGTATTTCTGCATTGCAGTACTGATACTTTTACTTAAGTATTTTTTCCAACACTGCTGACAGTAGCCTATTACACCTACCTACCTAGTAACAGTAGACTAGCAGGCCACACAATGGATCATTGATATGCATCCAGCTAATGTTAATTCATGGTGTTGATAAGCTTTTGTAAGCGAGGTACAAATTGTTTGTAATCGATACGCGAGGTCCGTCGATCCATTTGCGTGCGTGCACTCTTTATGCGGGCAGCGGTGACATCTTCGCTGTTTCACCCGCGTTTGGTTAAAAGTTATATCGAGTGACGTTCGAACATTGCAAACTTTGCAATTAACTTTAGTTTGCACCCTCTTTTTTTCCCCCCAAGGACCCCCACAAATCTAAGAGTGTACATTTGTACACTCTTAGAGTTACACACCTCTAAGGGGTCATTTGGAACCATTGTAATACAAAATATTCATTGTAATAAAAATATCAGATTCTCCACTGCCACCTTCCTCTTAGACCAACCCCCAACACACACACACACACACACACACACACACACACACACACACACACACACACACACACACACACACACACACACACACACACACACACACACACACACACACACACACACACACACGCAGGCCCCTTTTCCATCAGGGTTGAACCGGTTCCGTTCATTTATCCCGCCTAATTTGTGTTTCCACTGAGAATGATTGTTTCAGAACCCTAAAAGTTGGTTCGGAACGAGAACCAAAAATACTTGTTTTTTCTTGCCCTGAACTGGGAACCAAAGTGGGTGTGTCACTTTTCCACAGGTTGGAAGATGCAGATGCAATATAAACAATGGCAAAAGCAAGCGGGAAAAAAAAGAAAAAAGAAAAGGGAAACTGTAACTGCCATTGACGATAGAATTTCCCCCCTGAAATAGACACTTCGACCAGTCATAGTCGACACATTGCTGGTCAGGCCCGCAGGCCGTTTTGTGGCCGGTTCCCTGAAAGCACCAAGGTTCTAAGAATCTAGAACGGAACCAGTTCTAGAACCAAAGTTATCTTGGTGGAAAATGGTCCACAGACTCTCTCTCTCCACTCTGCCTTAAGACAAGCCATTAAAAACAAGACAAAAAACACACGCATAAGAAACACCCTTCTCTTTGTGTGTGTGTGTGTGTGTGTGTGTGTGTGTGTGTGTGTGTGTGTGTGTGTGTGTGTGTGTGTGTGTGTGTGTGTGTGTGTGTGTGTGTGTGTGTGTGTGTGTGTGTGTGTGTGTGTGTGTGTGTGTGTGTGTGTGTGTGTAGGGCCGTTCTGGATCTGTGTGACGCTGGTGTTCTCGGTGGCCATCAGCGGAAACCTTTCTACCTTTCTGAGCAAGATGGGAGACCCTTCATACCACTACAGACCCCAGTTCCATAGAGGTAAGACCCCAGTTCCATAGAGGTAAGACCCTTCATACCACTACAGACCCCAGTTCCATAGAGGTAAGACCCTTCATACCACTACAGACCCCAGTTCCATAGAGGTAAGACCCCAGTTCCATAGAGGTAAGACCCCAGTTCCATAGAGGTAAGACCCTTCATACCACTACAGACCCCAGTTCCATAGAGGTAAGACCCTTCATACCACTACAGACCCCAGTTCCATAGAGGTAAGACCCTTCATACCACTACAGACCCCAGTTCCATAGAGGTAAGACTCTTCATACATTGGCTAATAAACCAAAAGATGTGACACAACATATAACAACAAAACAATTGAAAATAGCCATTTTTTTTAGATTCAGGTTCAGACATTTAGAGGTTAGGTTTTTAGAGTTATGCCTGATTTACACTTTTATTGTGCGCTGGTGTTGTGCACCAGAAAATAGCCGATCTACAAGCTCACAACGCGTTGCAGCGCAATTAAAATGTTAATGTCCTCACAAGTATCGTAATACATAATACTGTGTGTGTGTGTGTGTGTGTGTGTGTGTGTGTGTGTGTGTGTGTGTGTGTGTGTGTGTGTGTGTGTGTGTGTGTGTGTGTGTGTGTGTGTGTGTGTGTGTGTGTGCGTGTGTTAACAGTGTCCATAGCAGCGGTAGTGATCCTCATGTACGCCTGGCTGGTACCATTGGGCGTGTGGGGTTTCCTGACCTGGAGGCAGGAAGCGGAGAGGCAGATCGGAGGATACTCCTTCCTGGAGACGGCCTGCGTCTACGGCTACTCTCTGTTCATATACATCCCTACATCTGTGAGTACTGTAGTACATACTTACGTTCAGATCAGTGTTAACCATATAGTTATAATACATCTAGAGGGCGGACTGCCCTCCCCCAGCTATTCATTTCATTGAAAGTTGCTCAGTGGCGTTTAACCCATTAAGATCTTAATGGGTTGAAGCACCCGGAAGTCTGCCGGAAGCACCAATATTGGGTGGAATATTGGGTCCAATAGAGCGGCCATAGAGTTGTGAGCAGGCACACTAAGGTTTCTACGGAGCCCCTGAAGGGACAACATTAGTAGGTTTCAACGGTAGACGCGCGCGCAGTAGCATTTTAAAAGCGGAACTGTTGCTATCCCAGATTTGACCTCCAGGGCGAAGGCAGGAGAATTCACTGTTCTACCGTGATTCTGGGGGCTTGGTGTTAACCCTTTATGACCGGGAACGCATCTGTCATTTTTAGATTTCTTTGGCTATTAAAAGAATAGCATATATACAAGCTCATAGCGAGGCGCGAGTGCCGTGCTATGAGCTTGGATATCTGCTATTTTGTAGATCTGCAAAAAAAACATTTTGAATATATATATATATATATATATATTTATTTTTAAGCAAACATTTTTTTCTCAAATCTTTGCTTCTGGGGGGTCCCTGGAACAACATATTTTGAGATGGGGGTCTGCGGCCAAATACATATAATTTTGGGGGTGATCTTGACATGAAAAAGGAGAACCACTGATATTATAGCAACATAAGTTTTAGTCTTTTTTTTTGTTTGTTTTATTTCCTGAAAAATAATTTTGGAGTTAGCTGATTTCTGTTCCGACAACAGAGATGTAATAATTGTGACAGGCCTCGTGAACACAGCTTCAGAACAATTCTTTAGGCCGATGTTCGCTGAACTAAATATTGGACCCAATCGCCATGAGCCACACAAACTTCACAACATTTTGATACTAAAATTGCTTTTTTTCAGAGAGACAAATCAGAAGAAAATCGACTTTATCGACTTTTCTCTGTCCAAGCAACACATTCTCGTGAGATCTTGCACCAGTAAACATAGTACATCCGTGAGATCTGCCGCCAGACGCCACCCACTTAGGAGACCATTTGTGTACCATTTGGCCTCTAGTGGCGAAGCGACAGTTGGACTATCTTCATAAATGAAGCATATTTGGTAGTCCCCCCTCTAGGCCTATTGCAGCCCTAACTGTAAGCTTTATCAAAAAGAAAGGTTTTCTAATCTAGTCTTAAACATAGAGAGGGGTGTCTGCTGCTTCACGGAGCAAAACTGGGAGAAGGTTGAGATGCCTGAAACGTAATACATTTCCTTAGCCCTTTAAGACCGGGAAAGCATCATTTGTGTCATTTTAAGATTTCTTTAGCTATTCAAACATAGCAGATATGCAAGCTCATAGCGCGGCACCGAGTGCAGCGCTATGAGCTTGTAGATCTGCTATTTTTTTTATCGTGAAAATGTTTGCAAATCTTGGAATATATATATTTTGAAAGCTTTTCATGATTTTTCAAAAATAACAGATATACAAGCTGCCGCGCTATGAGTATCTGCTATTTCTGAATAGCCAAAGAAATCTAAAATGGCAGAGATGCGCTCCCGGATTGAATGGGTTAATACCGATGTATCCATTCTTACATCAGTAGGAAAACGAAAGATGCCATGAAAAGGGCTGTTCACGCCAACACTATAACTTTAACTATAATTACGGACGCACGATATTGACATTTTGGCCGATATCTGATTAATTGCATAGCCTAATCAACAGATACCAACATTGCAAAGCTTCCAGTAGGGTTTCCCAGTTACCTTTATTATACTGTTATACAGTAACTGTGATTCTGGGTGCAGATGCAGACTTCAGTGCATCCTGAGCAAGTGCTGACATTTTACCACCTTCATGCAGTACCACTTGTCAACCAGTAGGTGTCCTACCAGACCACAGGATGTGTCATTAGAAGAGCACAGAGACCAAAGACTGCAATAGTATTGAGTTATTATACTCGATACTATTTCTCTACCATACAGATTGGTCAAAACAATATTTTATTCATACACAAAAAAATAAGTTACCTACCGTAGCTTTAAGTAAAATTAGCATAATAGCCCTGTGTAAAAAATATTTGTTTAGAGTGTTCAGTAACGGGAGTCTCCCTGTCTCTCCAGCTCTTTAATAAACAGAAAATTCATACTGTCAGAATATAGATCTATTTTTTCACTTAATTCAGTTAGACACTTCAGCTCGGGATTAATTCATTCAAGACTTGAGGCCGATTCTACAAAATGCCTTCTAAATCAGTAGTTCTCAAACTTTCTCGTGCCAAGGACCCCTTAATTGATGTTTGGCCGTTCTGTGACTCTGCTGCTGTGATACTACAGATGATCTGCGCAAGCATGACACAGAATCTGAGACCACAACCCCCCCCCCAGAAGCAGATATTAGTTATTCATTAACATTGAATCCTTCAAGGGCATAAATTAACATGCAGATCAGGTCATTTTACATTTCTTTGGGCTATTCAAAAATAGCAGATCTACAAGCTCATAGCTATTCTTTTTTTAATCGTGAACATTTGTGCAAATCTTTGAATGAATATATATATATTTTTTTTTAAAGTGAACATTTTTAACTAAAATCTTTGCTTCTACACATGTCATCTAAATCCTAACAGTTTTTTTTTAAATATGTTGCTATATATATCAGTGGTAATCAAACTTTTTCATGTCAAGGACCCCCAAAATGTTATGTACTTCAGAGATGCTCATAGGCCTGCGTCCTGCGTCGCTGACGCACAATATTGAGAAAGGACGCATTCCACGGGACACCACCATTTTGCATGGCCACGTCCTACTTTATCCTACTTTATAAACAATAAAATCCACGTATAAATCGTCTTAGAAAGAAGATACAAATAACAATAATAATCCACGGGAACCGCCATTTTGTGCATGCTCACTGCGCGGACCGAATTCTTTAGGTAACGCGTTTGCGTGTGACACACAACGAGGGCCGCCCCCGCAGTTGAAACGTAACGCATTTGAAAATAACAAACGTGAATTAAAAATAAACGATAAAAATAAAAGATTAATGTTAGTTGTGTAAAATGGCACCAAAAAAGATTCTGAGGGCAACAGAAAACATTCCGCATTGACTAAGCACAGGGCACCACGTAGGGTGTGAATTTTTGTGCGACTCATAAAATGTCCCTGGGACCCATCTAAAAGACCACCCTTGGGTCCCAGGACCCAATACATTGAAAACCTAGCAACATCACTGTACTTGGCCGCGGACCCCCATCTCAAATTATTTTGTTCCAGGGAAAAATGTAGCCTTATGTAGAATAGACTATGTAGAGTTATGAATTTGTTCATTTTTGTATCTTTTTAAATAATAATAATGATAACAACAACAATAATCATAATAATAATATTTATAATACAAATAGTAGGAAAGGTAATTTCACGACCAATACACATGGTTATTTTGGGGAAACGCCGGGTTAAAAGAAGTAGTGGATTGCCGTTTTAATTGGCTGGTCGTTTTAAACCAGGTGTTGTGGATCATCCCGTTGGAGTGGCTGCGTTGGATTCTGATCGTGGTCGCCATGGTGATCTCTGGCTCGGTGTTGGCGTTGACGTTCTGGCCCGTCGTACGTAATGACACCAAGGTGACAGCCATCTCCACCCTGGTGACAATCCTTCTGCTGCACTCACTGCTGGCCGTCGGATGCAAGGTCAGTCTGTGCCTAGGACTGTGTCGCCATCCTTTTTAGGATTTGAACCATTCCGACTCCTTAACCCATTAAGACCGGGAACACACCTGTGTCTCATTTGAAGATTGCTTTGGGCTATTCAAAAATATTTTTTTTTATTTTTGAATATCGATGCAAATTTGAGCTATTTTGGAAAAAGACATTATTTTAAAGTGAAAGTGGTTTAAAGGGGTATTTCACTTTAAAACACTTCTAGGGTCATTTTAACGTCTTGCCATGTTGGATTAATTAAAAAACACGTCCCTGCATCTGGTGACTGATATTGTCCTAATTAGGGTTTTCCCGATCCGATCACGTGATCGGGATCGGGGCCCTATCACGTGATTTTCAAAAGATCGGGGATTGGGAGAAAAAGATGGGGGATTGGGATTTCTTTAATAAAATCTTTGTATTATTTTATATAACGTTACAAAACTAAAATGACCATGTTCATGTCTTAAAGTCATCCTGAGGCCTTAGTTTTGGTTTTAAATGACACAACATCATGTATGTGTTGCTTCATTTGGGCTTGTTTTCAAAGAACATGGTTGCTTATTTCTCTCACAAAATCTGGCAACACTGGTTGACGGCGATAACAAGCGGCGGCGCAGAGACGCATGTAGGGAGCATGTTGTCATAAACACAACAGCAGCATGTGTGAATTATGTGTAGAATAAGATAATATATCCCTAGTCCTAATGAATGTTAGAATCATTGGAAAAAAAAACACGTCCCTGCTTCTGGTGACTGGTATTGTCCTTTTAATGCCTCTCTCCTCCCAGATGTATTTCTTCCAGACTGCGGCGCACACCACCATGACGCCGATCCCCACTCTGCAGTCTACTACCCAGCAAGGCCACTAACCCACTGCTTCTCAACGGCCCACCCAGCAAGTCCACTAACCCACTGCTTCTCAACGGCCCACCCAGCAAGTCCACCAGCCCCCCTGCTTCTCAACAGCCCGTCCACCGGCGGTCCAATAGGCTCTATTCACAGCAGCCATATTATGAAGACATTCACAGGTGTTACCAATGATACTAATGAAGGCTCTGTTCCATTCTGGTCAAACAGAGTCAGGGTGCTGATATTGTGCATGTTGGCTCACTGGAAACACTCTGTTACACCAGTGGGTCTACAGTTGGGGTCCAGGGACCCTCATGGGCTTCCAAATGGCCCCTTATACAGGTGTGTAACTCTGAGAGTGTACAAATGGAACCAAATGGACCCGTAAGGTTCCATTTGTACACTCTCAGAGTTATGGGGGTCGTGGAAACCACTGTGCTACACTAAATGGAACAGAGCCTTCATTAGTATCATTGGTAACACCTGTGAATGTCTTCACAATATGGCTGCTGTGAATAGAGCCAATTGCACCCTTTTAGGGACTTTGTCCACACAAAACTTGTTTTCCTTTTTTGTTTTTTTTTGCTGGCATTTAATTGTTGCTGTCATTTAATTGGTTGATTGATTTGTTTGTTTCCATTGTGGTCCATGTCAAATATTCAACATCTTGACCAGTGGTTCCCAAACAGTTTAAGCTCGAGACCCAAAAGAGACATTTGATGTCTCACCGGGAAAGAAAATGTTTAAGAAGAAGTGAAAATAGCCGATCTACAAGCTCACAACGCTTTGTATCTGCTATTTCCACTTCTTCTTAAACATTTTCTTTTTACATTTAAGGGATTTCTTTTTTTTTTTTTTTTTTTTTTTTATGACATTATTTAGAAAATTGTTAGATTTTTTAATGAAAAACTGTTCCTTTGTTTCTCTCTCTCTCTCTCGAAATATGTATTTATTTATTTTTAATGTCGAAACAAAACAAATGGGTCCCGACTGTTTGGGAAACACTAATCTAGACCAAGCAACAATACAAGAAACAAACTGTTCAAAAAGATGACATATCAGAAATAAGCCTTTTATGCCATGATACACTATAGTTGCCCTCTGTCACTACAATTAAAACACCTTAACTATTTTCTTTATTTTATAAATGGCTCATCTTTTACTCAAGGGGGACGTCGCACGTTGATGATGTCATTTGTCCATGTGTGGTCCAGCCCTATGGAATGTACAGTATGTAATGCATGTGCATTATTTAAAATATTTATTTGACACTCATGTTAACACATCGGGTGCCAGCATTTTTTCATAACAACTTACCGTGGGTGCCAGCATTCTCCCCATTGACTGCGCTTTGCTGTTTAACGTTTCCGCGTGCGTTACAAGCAAATCCACGCAAAAAAAAGCATCGATTCATGTTCTGCCATGAGCCTGGCTACAGGCTGGAACCATAACATTACCCTGGCGAGTTACAACGGGGGGGGGATCGCGCATGACCGTTTTTCCCCACAGGAAACAGATTCGGAGATATAGGCGTTTCAAAGTAGGAAATAGACAGGAACCGGATGGGGGGAAAAAAAGTGTTTCCGGTGAGCGATCTGGCACTTCCTTCGCAGGATTACAATGGGTGCTCCCAGAGCTGCTCTAGCCCCGCCCGCGTGGAGAAAAACGAAAAAAACAAAAAGACTGAAATCACGGTTCAGACCGTGAACGGCACCGAAGCTTCGGAACCGCCACTATGTAAACACACGGTTCAGACCGTGTTTGGCACCCGATGTGTTAATTAAGGAAGTGTTAAGTTATTTTTTGTTGTTGTTATGTTTAGGTTAAGTACGATTGTTTATTGCTGGAACACACTTGGACAAATGTCAGCATCAACTTGTGGACAAATGTCAGCATCAACTTGTGGACAAATGTCAGCATCAACTTGCAGATGTACAAGCTTATAGCGCGGCACTCGGTGGCGCGCTATGAGCTTGTATATCTGCTATTTTTGAATAGCCAAAGAAATCTAACAAATGACACAGACGTTCTCGTCGTAATAGGTTATATGGCATATAAGGCTTATTAGCCAGGGATCCTTTTAATTTCTGGAGAGGCATGCCATGTCAGTTTAATCCCCCTGCCTTTGTTGTAACAACCCAAACCGGTATCGTTACCACAACCACAAGAAAGTCCACGTTTACGTTTCAGCCATGCTACTTGTGCTAATAACGCAGATGACAAGACATTCGTGCACAGCAACAGTCGATAGATTTTGAAGGTTGCGGGTGTCGATAGACGCTGTGTGCGAGCGCTATGGATATCATCATATCGTAGCTGTCGGGGCGGAAATCTTTTATCTCTGTATTCAAACTTTTTGTGTTTTTTCGTAAATGAACGCCCTACTAGATAATACTACAGCGTCACACAAAAGCATCAGTTGTGTATCCGCTACTTTTGAATTTGAATCCTGAAAAGTTTTGAACATAGTATGAGATTTCCACCCGACAGAGATGATATCCAAAGCGCCCCTCACCAAAAAAACAGCAACAACAAAAAAAAAACTTTCTGTGGACTTTTTTCTGATAACTGGATTAACTCCGGGACCCCGATCTGCACTGTACAATCTGCAGTGGTACTTTAACTCTCAGAGTTACAGACCTGTAAGGGTCCATTTGGTTCCATTTGTACACTCTCAGAGTTACAGACCTGTAAGGGTTCATTTGGTTCCATTTGTACACTCTCAGAGTTACAGACCGGTGAGGGTCCATTTGGACCCCATGGTGGCCCCCGGACCACACGTTGAGAAACGGTGCACTAGCCAATAGGAGCCAGGGCAGGGTGGGCGGGGCAGTGATGACGAACTGACAACGTGACGAACGAGGAGTCGAGCCCCATTTATACAGCGGCAGAAATAGCCGATCTACAAGCTCATAACGTGCCGCGATGGCGCTGTGAGCTTGTAGATCGGCTAAGTATAATGAAAGTTACTGTATGTGATATTTGTTTGTTAAACGTGAAATCGCTGTATATTGTGACACTATCGTTGCTATGGTTTGAGTGGGTGCAATACGTTAGTTCGACAGCGCATTCCTCCGACAGCGCAATGCTCCGACATTAACCGCACGCGGATGCCACATAGTCGGAGAAAAGGTCTGTCGGATTAACGCATGCCTCCCGGTTTGGGTGTTTGTTCAGTAACAGGAGTCTCCCCGTCTCTCCAGCTCTTAAATAAACAGAAAACATTGTCAAGTTGGGATACCAATTTTATCCAATCAGGAGAGAGAATTCATACAGAAAAAGCAAGTGAAATTGGAAGTGATGACACAAATAAATGAGCGGACAACATTTTTAATTGGAACACTATACAATGTAAGGTCATAAATTGGTACTCTTTCTCTTGATTGGATGAAATTCCTGACCCACCTGAAAATGTATTTTCTGTTTATTTAAGAGCTGGAGAGACAGGGAGACCTCTGTTATTGAACAAACACTATACAAATTTAACTTTTTAACAAAAACAAAAAAACATTTAGTTTTCAGTAATGTATCACTTACAGCAGGGGTCTTCAACGTTTTCAGGCCAAGGACCCCCTAGCTGAGAGAGATATGAAATTGTGTTTCAGATAAACTTTTGCTGCTCTTTTTTTCCCTCTTAACACCTATAACTCTCGCGCTGCGAGGCGTTGTGAGCTTGTAGATCGGCTGTTTTTGGCATTTTTTTTTCCTCAGAAAAGGGATGCTAGGGCCTAGGGTTCAAGTGGTTAATGTAAAAAAAATCAAAATCATATCACACAAAGATTTGGGGGACCCCCTGTAGTAACTCTGAGGACCCCCTGGGGGTCCCGGACCCCCTGTTGAAGACCCCTGACTTACAGCACCTTTTGAACTTGTGCAGATCTGCTGAACATACTGGATAGTTCTATAATATAATAACATGACCATGTTGAGTGTGGTGTGGAATGGTTGCTTGCTCAATTTATTTAAAGATGAACTTATGCTTGCACATCATGTCAATAAATCTACTCTTACTGTATGTCATGAAGTACTCATTGTTATCCATTGGACAAGTAAGCTAAGTAAGTAAGCAAGCTGATGTCGGGCAGAAACCTTGTATCTCTATGTTTTACTTCATCATACAAGAGTGTCACGCAACAGGAGTGAAAATAGCAGATCGAGGTGTTGTGTGCTTGTAGATCGGCTATTGTCACGATTTTAAAATAATAATGAAAAAGGAACGGTTTTAGACATAATGAGGTTTTCCACCTGTCATTGGCGATATTTATTAATATATCGCCACTGTCAGGCAGAAACCTGTCAAGTTTCGACTTTATTTTATTTTACTATGAATGCCGTATTGTATACTTCTTGAGCTTGTAGATCGGCTGTTTGAGGTTGATCCAGTCTGTGAGTTTTATATAAATATTTAACCAATGAAAAAAGGTTTCCACCTGATATACAGTTTCACAGGGACTCAGTCTCTACAGGCATGCAATACTTAGTTTAAAGGTATTCTCTCATTTGGTGTTTAGATGATTGTGGCGGAGAGTGCTGTCTACCATGTAGGTCCAATATATCCCATAGGCAGGGACGGGGTGGCCATTGGGAAATTCTCCCGAATGACCGGTCCATTTCGGGCCGAACCGGGCCGACCGTTTCTTTTTTCATTATTTTTTAAATAGACCTACATAATATCCAAATAGCATATTTAAAGCAGCACTATGTAACATTTTTAACAACTATATAGCATATTATGTACCACAAAATTATAAAGTTACATGTTTAAGAAATAACAATCATCCTTCCATAAATGTATTGACTTGGGGGGGGGGGGGGTCCCTGCTGGGGGCTTGACTGTATTACTATGTATAGGAGAGACCATGAGCTGTCTACCATGTAGGTCCAATATATCCCATAGGCAGGGACGGGGTGGCCATTGGGAAATTCTCCCGAATGGTCCATTTCGGGCCGACCGTTTCATTTTTCCTCCTTTTTTAAATAGGCCTACATAATATCCAAATATTATATTTAAAGCAGCACTATGTTACATTTTGAACAACTATAGGGGAGAACGGGGTAAGATGAACCACTTTTTACTTATGTTGACCTCTAGGCAAGGAAAAATGAGATGGAAGTAAAATCTAAACATCTACTAAAGCGTCACAATGTACGCTAGGATTGGCTGTATAGGATCCTTTGATAAATCACACTTGGACGCGCGTGTGCGTATGTGCATCGTGTGTGCGAGAAAAGTCTGGTGTGTTTCCAGAATGCACTCAGAGAGTGGGCGGGGTCTATGGTGTGGAAGAAGGCTGAGGCTAGTTGCCATGTCGGCTTATTGTAAGCGGTTTAGGGGCAATATTGGTGGTATTGTGTTTTGGCGTTGGTTGTGAAAGTGCAGGTGGGTGTGGGGACGCGTTGTGAGCTTGTAGATCGGCTGTTTTCCAAGAGGCAATGTATATGTGTGAAAGCGCTTCGTTTGGCCTTCTTTTCATAGACCTTGTTGCTTGTAGGGTTCGTTTCGTTTGGCCTTGTTTTCATAGACCTTGCTGCTTGTTTCTCTCGCGAAATCTGGCAACGACGCATGCGCAGTTTGATCAAGAGTCGACCCAAGACAGCTACCACCGTCCGACCACCGTCCGTGAGGTTACTAGAATTATAGTAGCATGGTCGGATCGTGTGTGTGTGTAAACAAACAAGATCCATGCCCCAACACCCAGAGGAAAAAGTGTTCACCCGTGAGGTAACTTTCATGGGCGCAGCCAGGCTGAAGGCAGCATATACCGGAAAAAATCACACCCAGTGTGAAGTGAGCGGTGTTATTTAAGGTCATCACAGTGATGGAAGCTCACTTAAAAAAATCTATATATTTTTTGAAGTGCGTGGTGCTATTTATAGGTTATGAATGTCGTCATGCGTCTCGCTAGCCAATCACAGAGTGGTCTGAATACTCATCAGCCAATCACAGTACAGCGAAAGACAAATTTTCACGACGGATGGGTCATGGGTCGCAAACCCACTTATAGGAGCGCTACACCGCTCAAAAATGCACATATTTCCCACCTCCCCAGCTGGCCACACAACATTTATATATATTGTGATCGCGTGTCAGACCGCTGGTAAACATAAAGGGGATAACTGTTCGTTGTCCAGAGATATATAACCGGAGCTTTCCATTCGTTTGTTAGACCATGTGAAAACTACGATGTTTCTAAGACGATGTCTTAGAAACAGATAAACAGGAGGTGGGCGGGAGCGAAGATCTTTGGATGACACTATTTCCGGATCCGGGTGAGTGGAAAGTGAACCTGATGAAGGGAGTTACAACGAACAGCGCGATCGTTTATAAAACAATACACAATTAATCGGACGGGAATTCCCGACGTGGCAATGTTATCCATTGCAGAATCGGACAGGAATTCCCGTCCGTGGCAATGAACGAGTTAAAAATCGCTATAACAATGGACAGCAATAAATGAAAAATGTACACTCATCATCTTCTGTATGGGCATAAAACGGTCCCGGACACAGACAAGGAGACAGAGCGTTGCAGCTGCTGCTACAGAGCTGTGTGACTTGTGACAGCAGGGACAATTTAGACTTCATCACATGTGACGTCACATCATCACATCAGCTGAAAGGAATGCATGACAACACTTTGTGTTCTGTGTGACGTAATCACACAGAACCTGGGTCCTGGGACCTTCGTCAGTGCTGTCATATAACACTGACGAAGGTCCCAGGACCGAAACCTTTGCTTTCTTAAATTCACCCCTCACTATGAGCACAGAGCACATTATGAGCATTTAAAATAAAGAAATTATATTTTCTCTGTCTAAGGAGTTTTCCTTAATATTTATGCAGCGAGCAGTCTTTTTCCATGTGTGATGTACCTGTGGAAACCCTTTATAACTTCATGTAGGCTGTAGGCTGTTTACATGCAACACTAGTGTCAGAGAGACAGAGGAGGCCGTTTACAAGCAACGCTAGTGTCGGAGAGACGGAGAGACAGAGGACAAAGGAACGGGTTACACAGAGGAGAGGATAAATAGAAGGGGGAGAAAACAGAGAATAGAAAGATACACATCAAAGGACAGAGAGAGTGCTATGTTGTGCTGAACATTTACCAAAAAGAAGGTAGATGTGGTCTTGCTGCTGTAGCAGTAGGAGACTATGTTTATTCATTTGGATGATACATGTACAACAACAGTGATCAGATTGATGTTCACGTCTTCAACACAGTGTCTTTATTCTCGATGAAGTTGCCTCCATTAACTGGAAGAGGAGAAGGTTCCCACCAAGCGCCCAGGGGCACACAGCTGTGCTGATAGAAAATATCATCTACATCTGGGGTGGGATTGTGTCCGACATAAAATGCATACTGCAAAGCATTTGATGTCGACACCCACAGGTCGTTGACGCCTAAGGTTCCAGGGACTTTTCCAAAGGGGAGGTGCGACCACTCAGCCTGTGTCTTGTAGCCTGAAGCTGCGTGGAGATTCAGTCTGAAATTGGCTGCAGTGTCGGCGATCCCACCCCCACCTCCGACTCTCATTGGATGGTACTGGAGGGTATCGAAGATATCCTAGGCTCACATTTCAACACCAGACCAAGAGGCAGTCCACTCAGAGAGTGGGCGGGGTCTATGGTTTGGAACCAGGCTATGTGTCTTGGGGAAGGTCATAGATACATACAACCAGCTGACTGGATACACTAATGACATCTACAAGTTGGACACCACCACCATGGTCTGGTCTTTAATTAATGCCCAAGGAACTGCAGCACCTGTTTCATCAAGACACTCTGTCACCATCATTTGGACAAAGATGTTTGTGTTTGGCGGCTGGGGGGGTCCACAATGACATTGGAGTGTTTGACACAGAGACCAACCGCTGGCTGAACACACCTTCTGCACAGCTTCTTTCAGATAGACGCTAGCTTGCACAACGTGTGCAAGCTAGCAGTTATTCAGCCATCTAGAAGAGGGTCTGCCTGTCGATAAACTGCAAAGCAAATTGACCTCAGTCTAGGTATGAGGAAGTTCAGGGGTTCCCAAATACTTCCATGCCAAGGACCCTCCAATAGGCAACCCCATATTGTGAAATATTGTGTGTGGGGAGTTGCGTCATGAACCAAGGACTCCAGGGGGGATGTTGACTGTCTATGTTTTTCTCCAGCCTATAAAGAAATGTTTCATGACCACTGTCACTTTCGTCATGACTAAAACAAAAGAACAAAACAAAAACAAAAATTTAAATAAACAACCAATACATACACAGTAGACTGCAATACTGAAACAACCAGACCAAAAAGAAACAAACAGTATATATAGAGTATCTATATTGCTACAGTACACGTGAGAAATGCGTCCTCGGGGCTAGCCCTGGTCCAGAGCGTTAGTGAGTTCTCTCTAACAGTGCGCTTGGTGCTTTGCTCTGCTTATAGACAAAGAATTCCACTGCCCTGCGAGGGCTCCAACTGTAGTAAAAATAAACAAAACCACTTCACTGCTCACTGAAACAAAGGCTGTTTTGTGTTGTTGAGAGTCTATTCTCCAGGGTGGGAAGCCTCTCAGCACCCCACCTTCTCTGTATAGTCCACTTTTTGGGCAGAAAATAAAATATGTCCAGTGCGCCCTCTACTGATCTGGTCAATACAAATTACTATTGACCATATCTGTAGAGGCCGCAGTGGAGTAAATAGAATAATAGCGGTGATCGGCGGGCCTGGTTGGCCTCCCGTTCGCCGTAGTTTTTGGGACGGCCAATTGTAATTTGAGGACAGGCATGTTTTTAGGTCAGTTTTCAGTGTGGATAGGGAATTGAGACCTTTAATGGCTGTTGGTAGGGTATTCCACATTTTGGTGGCAGTAGTAGAATGCATTTTCCCCCCATGTTTGAGCCACATCTAGGGGCAACTAGGTCAGAGGAGCTCCCTCTGGTGTTGTGCCCATGGGCATCTCACTCTAGAGAAGTAGTTTGACATGTTTGCACATGAGCACTGTTCCTCTGAGTACCTTAAAGACCAGGCCCATTGCAAGTTGCTGTACTGTCTTCCATCCCAGTCTTGCAAAGTGAGCTGGGGTTAGGTGAGGGGTAATAGTTGTCTTATGAGTTTTTTCTGAGAGGTTTGAATTTTAGTTTGTAGTGAAATGGGGGTGTTAGTGAACCATGAGGTGCAAGCACAGAAAACATGACTTTGGATGATGGCTCCGGCTAGCGTCGTCAGTGCACCCTTGTTAACAGACGAGGACATTCTGCCCCAGAATCTTGTTCTTTGTTTAACTTTCACAATCACTTGTGAAAAATGCTATTTTATCGTCATAATCATTTCCATGTTGAAAAAGTTCCTATATTTTCAATCTGTTAAAAAAATAGTGGAAATAACAGATATACGAGCTCAGAACGCGTCATGGTGTGACATGCTTGAGCTTGTAGATCGGCTATTTCCTCTATTCATATAAAGTATAAAGTTATTAAATGATGTGAGTTATTTGTCATATCTGCCCCATGCACCATTTGGTCATGAAGCCTAAAAGCCAAACCGAGTAATTTGTATGCATAATGTTCCAATGTTCAACGACAGAAACACAATCAAATCATTCAATTATTTGGGGTTTGATTCCGCCGGGGACACTGTGGGTGCTGGGGGTGTGTTCGCATCATCAGTGCCCATACCCAGGTGGGGTTGGCAAAAGGACCTTTCTGTGTGGAGTTTGCATGTTCTCCCGTGTCCCTAGGTACCCTCACAAAAAAACATGCAGTAATCCTGGTCTCTATACTGCCTCCCCCTGGTCAGCCGGGGCGCTTGATGGAGGGGAAAGAAACTGGTTGGAATAACGTGTTCCTTCCACTCGCTACATTCTACCGGGGAAACTCCCCCCTGTCAGGTGTTAAGAAGGCTTGTTGGCTTTCATGCATTGAAGGAGGCATGAGCTCTGCTCTGTGCTCTCCCCTAGGCTGGAAGAGGGAGTGAAGCGCCCAGGATTACTTACAATTGGCACTAGGTGAAAAAAATGGGGTTGAAAAATCGTGGGATAAAAATGTAATAAAAAAATCTTCAATTATTTAAGCGACAAATAATCATGGAATATTTTATTTGATAGAAATGTCAGAACAGCACGAGTACAGTCAAACACTTTGTCTAAAACGGTCCTTTGGGGGTTTTCAGGGGGTCCACAGCTGAATTATTGATAGTTAGGAACCAAATGGACCCTTACAGGTCCATGTGTACACTCTCAGAGTTATGGGGGTCCGTGGCTTGATGCATACCAAACTAACCAAAAATGTGTTAATGTGTGAAGCGTCAACATCAGTTCTATTTGAAAATAGCAGATCTTTCAAAACATTTTAACAACACATCTTGTATGGGGTCCCTGGCACAAAATATTTTCTGATGAGGGTCCACGGCAAAATACATATTAATTTGGGGGTCCTTGACATGAAAAGAACCACTGCAGTAGGGGTCCAGCGGGCCATAATAATTATTATTTAAAAAAAGAAAGGCAAGAGAAAAACAAGAGCAAAAGAAATGTCAGAACTATTATTTATACTAATAGGATAATAAAAAAGATAGATCAGCGTATGTACAATGTATATATGCATGGCATATTATGTACAGCCATCAGCATGTATCAGTACCTGCATTGTACTTCTACAACAGTTTATAGGTAGAAACAGTCAAGCGTGCGCTTTCACAAATCCACTAGAGAGACAGAGAGCTTTTTACCTCAGGCTGTCAGAGACCTGACCAATAACCAGTAAAGACACACTTGCCAACACAGCACATACAGTATTTGTTTGACATTATCTTGCACAACCCAAGTCCAAGAAGTACTGCTTGACTCCCAAATGTTGTGGACTGCAGGCTTGCGAGGAAATAATTCCAAGGCACTCCGTCAAAAAAAATCTATATTTTAATATGAGCAAGGCAACAGCATGATCAACCCTAATGAAGACCTTGACGGCGCGTTGATCATGTTGCTGCTTTGCTCATAATAGCATACTGCATTTTTTTCATTAAAGAAGCCTTGGAATTCTTTTCTAGCAATTATTTTTGCCATAAAATGACCTGTGCCACCAACCACCTTTTTCGAGTGCGGCGAGCCTGAGCAGTCTGCCGAACACATTATTAACACCTGCCCCCTGTATCGACCACCTTCGGAGGCTGGCCTCTCCCAACTGGGACCGGAGACAAGGGCGTGGCTACTCGTTACTGAGTTGGACATTTGAGGATGATACACGAAAGAAGAAGAAGAACCACCTTTCTATAGAGCCATGTAGCGCTTCCTCCTTTCGTTCTTATTTTTTATCAACATTATTTTCTCCGGCAGGCCAAAGGCATGGCCGAGATTATGTTTTGCACCCTGTCTGTCCGTCCGTCCGTCCGTCCGACCGTCTTTGAACAGCTAATCTTCGGCACTGTTGGCTTGCTTGCAGCGAAACTGTACACACACACTCCCTGGATGCCGGAGCAGAACCTCTGCCCCACACTTTTCACATGGGCCTATAGACCACCAGGAGGCAGATTTTTGCAAATCACATTTTTTGACAGTACTCCTACACAATTTGTCTAAACATCACGCAAATCGGTACACAGTATCTTCAATAGTCATTAAACGAAAAGGATCTTTCAGTGCTCAGTTTTGAACAAAATGCCTCTAATCATGAACACAGCTTGCGATTTCCGTGAAATTTCGCACGCACATTCCCACTAGGCCGAGAAAGAAATGCCACTTGATTTTTCGAATCAGCGGCGCTATAACGGACCGATTCGTGTTTTTACCTATAACTGCACCGATCTGTGTAAAACTTTGTATGCACACTTCCTAGAGGCCAAGGAAAAACCTTTGCCCTGCACTTTTCACATCTTCCTTTTATAGCGCCAACAGGAGGCCGACTTATGTAAAACATGTTTTTTTATATTGGCCAGTCAGTCAGTCCATCACTGCCATTCGCTTTCAGAGCTGACAGCAGACACATCTTTTTTCTTCCTCTTGGTCTTTGGTTTAGAATCCTGCTCATCCGATGGAGAGCTGGAGATGGATTCCTCTTCGTTGGGATGAGCCACAGCTCCTTTCCTGCTGCGAGGAGAACACTTCATGACCGTTTTGCGGCGCCGCTTTGAAGGTTTCGACTGACTGTCCTCAAATTCCTCCACCAGAGAAAACAGATCCTTGAACCTCGCGCTGTGTTTTTCATGGCAGTTGGCCTGGGCATGCTGCAAGGCCTGGAGGATGGGAGTCTCGCTGAAGAAATTGTGTTTGGTGTTGGTCAGACTCAGGCGAAGGGTATCCAGGTGTTCCAGGATCTGCTCCAATGTCAGCTGAGCCTGCTTACTGCCGGAGCTGCGGAGAGTCTGTCTCTTGCGGGGCTGGTTGTTGTTTTTAATGAGCAGAGCTCTGACGTGCTCTGACAAGATGTCTTCATGTTGGGACAGCCAGTGTCTCAGTACACTGTTGGTGAACAGGTCTTCTGGGTGGCATGGACGACTCAACACCATCCTCACCATGTCCTCGCTGGGCTCCTCTCTGCGGAGGGGCAGCAGCAGACAGGACAGAGCCTCTGGGTGCTCTTTATGGTTGAGGTTTGGCAGAATGGGTATGATGGCTTCCAGAGGAATGCTGTGAGCCAGAAACAGTTGCCAGGTGCTGTATTGTTCAAACGTCTCCCACTCTAAAGACTTCATCAGTGTGTTGAGAACCGAGTCTTTTCGGAACATAACCAGCTTCCCAGACATCGCGTGACACATTAATTTGTGAAGCTGGGTCGGGTCGATAACCGCTACTATCATGTTGAGCAGTTCGACACCGTGCAGTGTCTCATCCGGAAACTCAGAGTAGATGGTCGGGATGAGGTAACACAGTAGTCGTACATCGTTCTCCTGACAGGCCTTCATGTCCATCATCAAACAGGTGTGTAAATCTCCCAGAGCAGTCGCCTGAGCAAACGACTCATACGTCTTAACTACCTCTGCTTTACTAGCCTTCAGATAGTATAACAGGTGATATCCTAGGTTGTGTTCTCTCTGGTAAAGTTCGTTCAGCATGTCCAACAAGACGGAGAAGCCAGTGTTGTCTTCCTGCATCGCACACAATCTCCTGAACAGCAAACACTGAGGCTTACACACATACTCCTCCAGAGACTCCGCACTGATGTCGTCAGGCAGAACATCTCCTCCGAAGTCACTCTTAAACCGTATTGCCAAACAGGAAGCAAGTGTGGACATCTGTTCTGTCTCAAAGTCATCCTCCAGGATCAGATCCACTATCTCCTGCATGAGCACACACTGCATCTCTGAATCACTCGTTTTCTGCAACTGAACCACCTTCTCTTTCATCGTGTTGCCTAATCGGTCCAGGAAAGGTGTGATGTCAGCAGATTCCTCAGTAATGGCCTCTGTGACAAGGGGTAAACATATCACTCGCTTCTTACCTTTGCTGAATTCATCTTCATCATCACTAAAGGCGGCCTCTGTGTTGTCATAGCTAGCCTCCTCCTTGTCCAGCAGAAGGCTGTTCACCTCCATGCCGGACTCCCTTTTCTCCTCCCTTTTCTCGTCCACTTTCACTTCGGTTGGAGAAGGTGCACTACAGAAATCTGGGAATCGTTTTCTCAGCATGGATCGAAGCTCTGTGTCCAGCTTAGGATTATCAAACAGTGGAGCTACCTGTGGCAGGACTTTCTTATCCTCGATTAATTTTAAAGAGTTGAAAATGCCTTGTTGCACCTTAGACTCCAGTGGAGGCCAGAAATGAGGAATGATCTTGCACATGAAGTCCAGCAGTGTGGCCGTGATGGCAGGGAGAGGCTTCATAGAATGATGCATCAATAAGATACCAGGCTCTATGTTCATGATGCTGTCCTTTTCAGGATTGAAGAACAGCCAATCATAGAAGAGAGCCAGTTTAGCATTGGAGGCCGCTACAGTAGACGTGCAGGTGGTAAGGAGCCAGCCAATGATAGCCCAGCGTGGCAAGATGTTTGTACTCAGAGCCTTGTTGCTCGGATGAATGACCCCACAGATGTAACGAATCAGATCACAGCATAGTGATTGGTTTTCTTCCTTTGACAGGTACTTTTTCTGAAACCAATGTTGATAGTGCTTCTGCTGTCCAAACCTCACCCAAGTGGTCATAAACTGCATTTTTGTCTCCATATCTGGAGTGAGTCGACAGGCTAAGAACTGTTTAGGTGTTCTAACTGTTAACAACTGTAAGGGACCAGTAAACTGAGGACTGAGGGATGTTGGGTTATGCAGTAAATCTCTCCACAGTAGCTCCATCTCTGGTATGCTAGCAACACTCTGCAGCAAGCGAACCAGGTCTCTGCCAATGACACAACAGTCCATAAACCTTTCTCGCAGCAGACAGATACATAATTCCACCTCTTTCTGCCGGAGTGATAATAAGATGGTTGTTCCATGATCCTCTATCAGTCTGAGATAAGTATAGACGGCCATGGCAACCAACAATTGACTCTTTAACAACCACTCTTTGTGTTCTACAAGGATATCCAGAACATTCTCAGCCAACCCCAGGTTCTGATTGGAGATGTCTCCTCCTGCTATTTGTTTCATTAGAATCATCAGAACTTCATCGGTCTTCAACACATCAGCCTTTACTAACTCTTTGACCAACCACAGCACCTGTGTTCTGGGTACATCTTGAAGTTTGAGAAATTTCCCCCTCATGATCTCCATGAGTTTGTCCACAATAACACTCATGCGATCTCTGTTGGCCAGCGTCAGGTCTCTGTAACACCTCTGTGACTGGTTGGGCTCAGTCAGGATCAGATACAATAAACCCAAACACACTTCCTCGTGGCCCTGAGGACCCTTACAAGCACGACTGGTGAGGGCATCGTTGGCCTCGCTGGCCGAACGCCCACTGGTTAATACCTGGAGGATATTAACACACCTCTCTAATCCTGCTTCCAGTTTGTCTTTAGCGTCCACTGGAGTGGACACAAACAGCCGGCTCGCCGTCCTGGCTGGAGAAGCCTCCATGTCATCCCGCCTCGCTGCCCCCTGCTCCTCGTTCACACCGTGGGCTTGGTGGCCTTGGTGGCCTTGGTGGCCTTGGTTGCCGGCGTTTTGTTTATTCCTCTTCCTAGTTCCGGTAGCTGTCATGGTTGAGTGATGGGCATCATTAGCGGACGGTACCCATGCAGTACCTTTTATCAGAGTACTTGGAGGCCGTTCTATGATGTCATTGATCTATGATGACAGTACTATGATGACAGCTCTCTCCATATTTGGGCATATAGCGTAGTACCTGTTATGGTGGCCATTCTGGAGCCGTGTAGTACTCTTTTTGGGACAGCTGATCCTTTGTGATGTCATCGTTAGTACGTCCCCACGACTTGCCATGGTGCGTACTAGCCAAAACCAGCTACGGACTCCAGAATCGTTGCCCTCCACTCCCTCCTATCCAGCATCAGGATCTGGAGCTCTGCAGTGTTGGTAGCTCTGCTGCCACAACACAGTGGCCCTCATTTATCAACGCGGCGCAGCCCGAATAATGAGCGTACGGCGAGATCACCGCACCTTTCGGCATTTATCAATATATCCTGACGTGGGCTTCATCCTACCGTAGGTTGAAATCTCACGTCTGGTCGAGACCAGTGGTGTGTTCTACCGTCAGATGCTGTGTACGGCATATACCTTGAGATTTTTTTTCCGTCGCCACCGTATACCTTCAAAAACTGTTCAAAACAGCGTATCTGATACGTTGATACGCATCTGATACGCTGCACCCAGGAGTGGCTGCTGGCTGGGCTGGGGGGCGCAGCAATACAAACAGCAAAAGTGTGGTCTGACCATCTGACTAGTCTAACTCTGAGGTGATGGCTTATCATGTGCGTGGCTATTGTTCTTGAGGTGATAATTAATGGCTACTGGCGAAGGCATTCACACATGTCAACGACCTGCCATTCACTTCATTGAATAGGTCACTGAATTGAGTACTTCATTAGTATTCAAATTGCGCGTCATAGCACAGCAAAACACAGTTTTGTCAATACAGTTTGTGTCTTCAATGCAGTGGTGTGTTCTACCGTCAGATGCTGTGTACGGCGTATACCTTGAGATTTTTTTTCCGTCGCCACCGTATACCTTCAAAAACTGTTCAAAACAGCGTATCTGATACGTTGATACGCATCTGATACGCTGAACCCAGGAGTGGCTGCTGGCTGGGCTGGGGGGCGCAGCAATACAAACAGCAAAAGTGTGGTCTGACCATCTGACTAGTCTAACTCTGAGGTGATGGCTTATCATGTGCGTGGCTACTGTTCTTGAGGTGATAATTAATGGCTACTGGCGAAGGAATTCACACATTTCAACGACCTGCCATTCACTTCATTGAATAGGTCACTGAATTGAGTACTTCATTAGTATTCAAATTGCGCGTCATAGCACAGCAAAACACAGTTTTGTCAATACAATTTGTGTCTTCAATGCCAAGTTAATTCTGTAATAGATACAGGAAGGCTCGCTGTTAACACTGCTATTATATCTGATAAGCCTAACCATCATTTATTTATAACAATCCTTGCACTTCTATGGTAATATATATATGTATTTTTTAAATGCATCCAACATCCAAGGCTAAAAGCAGCTCCGAAGTGGTTGAGTTACAGGGTGATTAACATTAGAAACAGTAGAAAATCAGTACAAAGCATATTGTAGGCTAAGTGTAGGCTACTCAGTGTTACTGTGAAACTGGGCCTGAGTGGGCCTGGCCGAGTTTGTTGCATTGAAAATGCATTTAAGCTTGGAAGTGGTTGAGCTCAGGTGATCAGACATCAGTAAGAAAAATCAGTACAAAAGAAAAATCAGTACAAAGCATATTTTCACATTAAATATTTTGCGCGCGTGCACATTTTTTACATTTAATTAATTATAGACGCGCGCATGCCGTGCGTGTGGGAGGCAGGGAATGATCATAGTATACCTTCAAGAAAAAACTAGAACACAACACTGGTCGAGACCAGTTGTTGACGTTGGCTGCGCCCGTTTATTCCATTCTAGACCTGCGGAGCAGCATTGTTTGACAGTCTGAGAGGCATCTGGACACATTAACAGTCATTCAGATAAGATTGTAGATCTGTCTGTATTGAAAATAGCAGATCTACAAGCTCACAAGCCAGCGTTGCATGATCGCGACGCGTTGTGAGCTTGCAGATCTGCTATTTTCAAAAATATACGAGCGCTTTTGCGCCGGAAGTCCCGCAGCCACCTTTTCATGGACAGTGAGGTCTATAAACTTACAGTAGCTTGTCCTATGTTATGGAGTTATGTCATAGAGAGTTATGTAGGCTACACAACCTGGCTGGGTTAAGAATATTAACGTGGCGGCACGGAATCACTGCATTCCGCCCGAGTCTCATGTACCGCTACGCTACGGAAAGACGAAGTTGGGCTGGCGCGTGTGTGTGTGTGTGTGTGTGTGTGTGTGTGTGTGTGTGTGTGTGTGTGTGTGTGTGTGTGAGAGAGAGAGAGAGGGGCGTGTGCGTGTGTGGCGAGCGTGGTGAGGCGAATTTTCTTATTGGCTTTTCAGGTCTTTGGTCGTATTCTGGTTCGTCTTCATGTCGTAAAATCGGGGCGTTTTGAGAATATTTAAGGGCGTGTTATTTAAATGACGCTCGGTTTCAGCCGTGACATTTATCAACGCTGGGACCAAGTGTACGCTCGGATCAGCTGTGTAGGATGCGTTGATAAATGTGACTTCGGCGTTGGTGTACGGCCGAATATATGGAAACATATACGCCGGTTTCTACGCTGCGTTGATAAATGAGGGCCAGTGTGTCTGCATAGGTTGTGCACCTCTTTCTCATCCTAGCTGGGCCTTGGGTTGGTTCCCACAGTGTCAATTCACTCGCCATCAGTTCCAGTACCTGACACAGTACCTGTTACGAAGGCTTTCCCTCACCCTCACGTCATATGGGTGATTTGATAGGTTGCCATAGTTACCCACTGAATATTGGTATTCCATATATGAAGCTATCCGACATATCTAACTAACCTATATAAGTCTAACATTACAAACTCCATATTTGGGCGTGGTTGATCTAGAGCTACATATATGGAGCTGGCAGAGACATCCAATGCTGACATCATGCTAATGTAAAACTCCATGTTCGGATATGGCTGACTCATCGTGACATCAGTGAGATGTCACGAGCAACCAGCCAAGAACTATATAAAGGGTGACCGTCACCCTTGAGGTCAGATGCAAGCAGTATCCAACCTGCAAGTTTGACCAGCTCTCACCCCGAGAGACTCTAGCACAGGGGTCTTCAACAGGGGCTCCGGGACCGGTCCGCCAAATCTTTGTGTGATATGATTTTTTTTTGTTTTACCTTCACCACTTGAACCCTACCATCCCTTTTCTGAGGAGAACTTTAGCCAAAAATAGCCGATCTACAAGCTCACAACGTCTCGCGCTGCGAGGCGCTGTGAGCTTGTAGATCGGCTATTTTTGGCAAAGTGGTATAAAAGTTTAATCTTGAAACACAATTGTATACAGTTACAGTATAGAGTAGGGGGTCCTTGGGCTGAAAACATTGAAGACCCCTGCTCTAGCACCTTCTGTACGAGTCAGGATATTTGGCCTTATACAACCCAGATTTCTCTGCATTATACAGGGATCTTCCGATCCACTCTTAATCATCAGGGTTAACATCTCGGTTAAGTTCTTACCGGACACCACTACGGCCAGTCCCTTTGAGTAGTATTTTATAGTGCCTATAATCTGTACATTGAAACTATACACACCATAGGATGCCAGGTCTACAAATGACCTAGCATCTGTCTACAAAACATTCTACTATAAATAAGGAAACCTGTGTGTGTGTGTGTGTGTGTGTGTGTGTGTGTGTGTGTGTGTGTGCGTGCGTGCGTGCGTGCGTGCGTGCGTGCGTGCGTGCGTGCGTGCGTGGTAAATGGTGCATTTATATAGCGCTTTTATCCAAATCGCTTTACGTGCGTGCGTGTGTTCCGCAGTGTGCACAGCTTGTTTTCATAAAACTTGGTTGCTTATTTCTCTCGCAGAAACTTGCCAACACTGCTAGTAGGGCTATGATACCATAGCTTGGGAGGACGAGACCGCCTTTCAGAGTATGGGAAAGTATGGGAAGTCTCCCCCATTGGCCCCAAGGACAGCCAATGATCAAAAACATGTCGAACACATGTTGACTAGTTTCTCGTTTTCTTCAGAGAACAGCTTTGCAAGCTGGTAAAAATGTGAGCACTTTTTCCACCACTGGAGTTCAGCACCTCGGCCAGCTCCTGGGGCAGCTGTCCTTGGGGCCAATGGGGGAGACTTCCCATACTTTCCCATACTCTGAAAGGCGGTCTCGTCCTCCCAAGCTATGGTATCATAGTGTGACAGGGTCAAAAACCAGTGATGAAAATACATTTTGTACTATTTTATTGATGCGTAAAAACCTGTATAATGCACTGAAAATAACCATCATCTTAAATGTATCCTATGTAATCTCTCACTGAACGTTTTAACCTGGCAATATATTTCCCCACGGTCCCTGGGACACTTGACAATGAACCCCATGATAGGCTGCATGACTTTGACCGTGTGACTCCAGCCAGCCAATGTCCCCAGGTCACGCTGTTGGCAGAGCGAATGGGAGTAGGATAGGGTGTGGTCCACACTGTTCAAAAGTGGGCGCGGGCATTTGGACAGCAGAGAGACAGGCACACAGGGCAGTGTGAAGGTGACAGCCGAGGGAGCAGGTTGTGCACAGGTATAGGAGAGCCACGGAGCAAAGGTGGAGAACAAGGATACAGCGAGACGCACCAAGCCACAAGCAGCGGACGGTGAGCTGAGACGTGCCCGCTTCCAGTGACAAGAAGCCGTAGCGGTAGACGAGAGCGACGGGGAGGAAAAGGAGACGAACCGAACCAAGGAGCAGAGGAGACGGCCAGTGGCGATAACGTTGCGCGCTCTACACACTCATAGCCAGACGTTAAGTCTGGCGTGCGTGTAAGTACCTTCCTATGCAACGTTACCTTTATAAAACCACGGTCCTAAAACCTCCCATGTGAAGTTACATTGAACAGATGAACTGGTTCTAGTTTCTATAATTGCAGGCAGCGCATACGAAGAACTGAAGAGGCAGAGATTCCTGGCCTAAACCCCCGATCCATTACACCCATATAAGGACATTCCCCACCTTTTGCATTCAAACCGTGATGAGTATTTAACACTTTAAATCAGCACCTGTCACTTTACTGGTTCAGTAGAAGTAGGCACTTTATGCTAGATTTATATTTATTTGCTAAATTTGCACAAGCCCTGTGTTTTAAGCCTTGTTGTTGAGTTCCTGTGATTGTGTATTTTAGTTAGTTAGCGGGCGCCATAGGAGGTTGAGGGTTTTAGTGTTTAGTGTTATATTTTTGTTTATGCTTTTCATTGTTTTATGGCTTATAGATGCCGTTGTATTAGGACAATAAAATTAATTACCTTTTTATACAAACCTGTTTCCGTCCAGTTTTCTCCGAGGGATATTTTATAAAGTGTTGTTCTCATTCAAAAGTGTTATACTTAACTGGGTAAACTCGAACCTGTGAATAGCCTAAGAAAGTGTTACAGAGGACCCTACCTCTTAAACAAAAGGGTGGCGTAGTCTTGCAGTATTCGACAATCATTATTATTCTCACAGTAATTACGCACCCCGCACTTTATTGTGCAACTGATATTTTATTATTGTGAGTTTAATGTGTATTGTTATTTATTTATTTATTGAGAAAGAGTAAAGAGTGCCAGCATTCTAGAAAGAAGTGGCAAGTCACATGTGACAACCTGGCCACCGTCACAATAGCCCTACTAGCAGTGTTGGCAAGTTTCTGCGAGACAAATAAGCAACCAAGTTTTATGAAAACAAGCTGTGCACACTGCGGAACACACGCACGTAAAGCGATTTGGATAAAAGCGCTATATAAATGCACCATTTACCACACACACGCACGCACGCACGCACGCGCACACACACACACACACACACACACACACACACACACACACACACACACACACACACACACACACACACACACACACACACACACAGGTTTCCTTATTTATAGTAGAATGTTTTGTAGACAGATGCTAGGTCATTTGTAGACCTGGCATCCTATGGTGTGTATAGTTTCAATGTACAGATTATAGGCACTATAAAATACTACTCAAAGGGACTGGCCGTAGTGGTGTCCGGTAAGAACTTAACCAAGATGTTAACCCTGATGATTAAGAGTGGATCGGAAGATCCCTGTATAATGCAGAGAAATCTGGGTTGTAAGGCCAAATATCCTGACTCGTACAGAAGGTGCTAGAGCAGGGGTCTTCAATGTTTTCAGCCCAAGGACCCCCTAGCTGAGAGAGAGATGAAGCAGGGACCCCCTACTCTATACTGTAACTGTATACAATTGTGTTTCAAGATTAAACTTTTATACCACTTTGCCAAAAATAGCCGATCTACAAGCTCACAGCGCCTCGCAGCGCGAGGCGTTGTGAGCTTGTAGATCGGCTATTTTTGGCTAAAGTTCTCCTCAGAAAAGGGATGGTAGGGTTCAAGTGGTTAAGGTAAAACAAAAAAAAATCATATCACACAAAGATTTGGCGGACCGGACCCCCTGTAGTAACTCTGAGGAGTCAGAAACTTGCCAACACTGCTAGCCTCGCGTGGCCAGACAATATCACACGACACACTGCGTGGATATTAGTCTGGTCCCTATCAACGCTAGATTTTTTTCCAAGGGGCGGTTACAAAAAGATCCAAACGGACTCTATTGGTTAGACTTAAACCAATCAGAGCAGTGCTTCCTTGTACGAACCAATCAGAGCAGTACTTCCTTGTTGATAAGCCCGCCTACATTTGAATACTGGGCCCTGGTTGGTTCCGCACAACTGCGGAGGGAGAGAAATGAAATCTCTATGGAGGGGGGCCAGACCTAATCTGCCGAGGGCTAAAGTGCATGCAATTTTGCAAAGGCAGATTCGTCTGGAACCAGGCTACAACACTGCTAGTAGGGCTATGATACCATAGCTTGGGAGGACGAGACCGCCTTTCAGAGTATGGGAAAGTATGGGAAGTCTCCCCCATTGGCCCCAAGGACAGCCAATGATCGAAAACATGTCGAACACATGTTGACTAGTTTCTCGTTCTCTTCAGAGAACAGCTTTGCAAGCTGGTAAAAATGTGAGCACCTTTTCCACCACTGGAGTTCAGCACCTCGGCCAGCTCCTGGGGCAGCTGGCCAAGTGTTTGACAATGTAAGCTGCTCACTCTGCCTCATTCATCGCTGGCTCTCCTTGCTGCTGGTGGAACACCACCATCAATAAATAAGCCATTTCACTCCACTTATTCTCTGTCACACATTTACCCAGGAGGGGCCAAATCCGAAATCGACAAAGTACTCAAACTTTTTACATAAGTATCAATACTGCAATGTAGAAACACAAAAAAAAGTATTGGCATCAAAATATACTTAAAGTACCAACTGTAAAAATACTCATTACGCAGAATGTCCCGTTTCACAAGTTATCATATGTCTAAAATGTATGCAAACAATATTTTAATGACACTATGCATCATGACGTGCTGTGAGCTTGTAGATCGGCTATTTTCAAATAGCCAAAGTTTAAATAGACCTGAAGTGGTTAATGTATATTTTGTAATAATAATCAAAATCTACAACGTAACTAGTAACTAAAGTTTTCAAATAATTGTAGTGGAGTAAAAAGTACAATATTTGTCTCTGAGATGTTGTGGAGTAGAACTAAAAGTATTGAAAATGGGGAAATACTCCTGTAAAGTAAAAGTACCTCAAAATTGTAAGTACAGTACTTGAGTATGTACTACTGTAGTTACTAGTTACTTTCCACCACTGAACTAATGTTGTTTTTTCTGTCTTTCTTCAGTATAACATTTAAGCTGATGTATGATCTTTGTGTGGTTCTCTCTTCTGACTGGATGGAATTAGCATCCCAACCTGAACATGTATTTCCAGTTCATGAAAGAGCTGGAAGGACGGGGAGACCCCGGTAACTGTATAAACACTCTTAGCAGGGGTTCCCAAACTTTTTAGCTGGAGACCCAAAAGACAAAATTGATGTCTCCCCAGCACCCAAACTAGTAAAAAAAAATGCCGATCTACAAGCTCACAATACGTCACATTGCGACGTGTTGTGAGCTTGTAGATCGGCTATTTTCCCCCCACTAATTAATGGATTTTTTGTTTTGGAATTATTATTTTTTTTTATGGAATTATTTTTGAAAAAGACGTTTGAATTTAGATTTTTTTTCTGATGGAAATGTTTGATTAATTTGGGGAATTCTTGAAAATCTTTTGAAATAATAATAATAAAATAAAGGGGTATTTACTCGCGACCCATAAAATTGGTCCGCGACACATATGGGTCCAAACCCACTGTTTGGGAAACAGTGCTCTATAGCAGCAAGTCCCAACCTGTGTGCCGTGGGCCCACTGGTGGGAATTGTTTCAATAATTTAGGGGCAAGTGAGCTCCCAAAATGATTGGTAAACGCTAGGTTTTTAAAGGTTTCATGACGTTCAGTTTTACCACACATTAAAAGTCTTTGTCATGGTCCTTCAAACGTGTATAAAAAGTTTTAACAAAAAAATTCCACTCCATTGATCCATGGCAGGTGTTTTTGTCTCACATTTCTAAAGCCTTTTCAACATAGACATATAAAGGTAGACGCCTCCTCTGGCTCTGAAGCGTGTGTATCTCGGACGCACTTCCGCTTCCTCTATGCTTGTGGGGGCCAGCTGGAAACTTCCGTGTGCGTCACAGAAGGGGGCGTTCGGTAGGCCAATCAGAGGAAGGTGGGGGCGGAACAACTAGATTCTGACAAGTCCTGGAAAAGACGCGCTGTGATTGGCCAGTAGTCAACTCGCTGTGATTGGCCAGTGCCCGTCCCCCCCGGAAATATGGTGGCCACCATACCAAGCACGTCGCTCCAATGAACTGTAGAGGCCAATGAGGTATCTAGGTTTCTATATCTATGCTTTTCAACTGCAATGAAAAAAGAAATCTTTGCTTGCTGGTGTCGCTGTTGAGGGATTTTTCCTGTCAATCATCGCCTCTGCTCCGAAAAAAGGAAAGGATAGGGGAGGGGAGGGGCTAGGAGGAGATCGTGGGCGGGATTAATCTGCTGTGACATCACTGCCGAAGGGCCAAGCTCAGATTACTTTTCAGCCTAATTATTCAGAAAACCCCAGACCACAGAAAATCCACTGAATGTTCAAAGTTCAGATTTTTTGGGTGTAATTGAGGTCATAAAACCCCCCAAAAAACATAAAAAACTAGAAAATGTGCTCCTCGGAGCACAGGTCTCCGCCAGTACTGTTCCTGAATTACTGTTCCTGTCTTACCTCACTTCAAAAGATATAAATGATCTTTTGAAGTGACACACCTATTTATAGGTCTCTATTTCATCATGCGTCTCGCTAGCCAATCAAAGCACACCCTTTCAACATATTGTCACGTGTCACGTGAAGCTTGACCAATGTTAGCTTGGTGGACACACGGAAGGACGAGAACGAAAACATAGTCTCCTGGCGGAGACAATCACACCCAGTGTGAAGTGGGCGGTGTGGTCACAGTGGTCATCACAGTGATGGAAGTTCACTTAA
>NC_139948.1:640000-742500 GCF_963454915.1 Gymnoscopelus microlampas | reverse complement strand
CTTAAGTATATTTTGATGCCAATACTTTTGTACTTTTGCCATAAATGAGCGTGCCTTGTTTCATAGACTGTAGTGTTGCTCTCTCTCTCTCTCTCTCTCTCTCTCTCTCTCCCCCTCCCCCCCCCCCCCCCCCCCCCCATGTATTATTATAATGACCATGAGCGGTCCGGTGTTTAAGTATTATTATTTATTATTATAATGACCATGTGCGAATGCGCGATGACATCATCGTACGGTACCTACATGAGAAATGTGACAAATACTATAGGCTAGCCTACGTTTTACCGTGTCTGGTACCAATACAAAAAAAGAAACTGGTCTGAACTTGTAGATCTGCTACTTTTGCATTAAAACGGCGATGACAAAGGAACACAGGCTTGCACCGCATACAACGCTGCCTGGTACGACCGATAGACCTCCGCCGCGGAGGCACAAGGGGGCTATTGCCTCCTCCCATGCCCACCAGGGGAAGCTCTGCTCCGGGTAGTGGCCCCTGGTCCATGCCTGGGCGTAGGCGGGAACCACTTTGCGCATGTCAAAAGTTATATTCTGAATGAATGCTTTGGTCATGTAAACGAGGAATACTTTTATTCAGGTCCCATGTAAACAGGTGAGTGGATCAGATTCCTCTATTCAGAATGAGTTCATTCGGAATGAATACATGATGGTCCATGTAACAGTGGCCCATGTAAACTACAAGTCTAATCTCATGTGTTCTTTCCAATGACAGGACAGAAATTGTCATCAGCCTGCAAAAATGGAACTGCTGTTGAAGACCTGGGACTACAGCCATTTATATTATTTTTCTAAATAAAACGGTTACATTTAGGCCTACACACTGCTTGCTCTACTCATTGATCATGGTATATTCTACATTGTGTAAGCATTTATAATGACAAAATGTATGAACACCCAATTCTATAAGGGTTCTTTTGAACTGTTTCATGATATAGGAGATGGTCTTTCATTTGTCAGAATGGTACATAATTACATGACTGTAAGCATTACAGATATAATGGTGAAAAACTCTTGTTCATTCTGTTAGTATTTACTTCTACATGTAATCATTATTTTTCTGGGGACCCCAGCACATTGGATTCAACTTTACTTATCTTACAATAGGCACAATAGGCTATAGTAAAACCTAATATTATCCATACACCAATTGAAAGCATGAAACGGTTTAGTTTAGTGCAAAGAATATAACTGGAAATGACAGTGAAACATTATGCTCTCAGATATACGAGTCACACATGACATGAGTATGAAACGTTTTGTTTTATTATTATATTGTTGACTATGCCGCATCTCCATGGATGTCCCGACTAGTAGAAGGGGAGGCATGCGTTAATCCGACAGACCTTTTCTCCGACTATGTGGCATCCGCGTGCGGTTAGGGTTAGGGTGCGGGTTTGGTTCGGGTTTAGTATTGGAAACGTCGGAGCGCTGCGCTGTCGGAGGAATGCGCTGTCGGACTAACGTACTGCACCCAGTAGAAGATGGACGTCACCAGCACCGGACTGTCTAGATGGTGGGATGGAATGTTGAAAAAAATATGATGTGCGCGCGCACACACACACACACGTTTAGTGTTACTATGCTAATTTATACATGATATATTAGTTTACTATAAGATACAATCAAATCAATACAGAACACAATACAACAGCAGCCAAGACTAGTTTCACCTTGCTGCCGCAACAAAGACACGGTGATAATGGGACTGTTACTGTTTACATCCTGGTACATATAGCAAACTTGCAATGGTAGCCTATGGTCCAACTGTACTGGTTCAACAGAGGCAGATTTCACGTGGTCCAAGAAAGAACATGGCTTCGATGTCGTGTTTTGTGATCCAAAGGTAGACAAAAAAGTCGGAACGTAACATTCATCATTTTAAACTTAGCATTCAGTGTTGCCAGATCTTGTGAGAGAAATAAGCAACCAGGTATATGAAAACAAGCCCAAAAGAAAATACCTAAGCCAAGAGCACTTTAAACCTAGACATGGGCTATTTGAAAATTGCCGATCTACAAGCTCACAACGTGTAACGATGTGATGCAGTGTGAGCTTGTAGATATGCTATTTTCCCAAAAATCTTGAGGGGAAAAAAGTGCAAAATGTGGAATATTTTTAAAACATTTTAACAACACATTTTTGGTAGGGTCTCCCTGGCAAATATGTTGGCGCACAGTGCACAGATGAGGGTCCGTGGAAAAGTACATGAACATGTTTGAGAACCACTGGTTTAAACAACAATCAAAACATTTGGAAACGAGCCCAAATATCAACTACATTTTAGAAACCAGCCGCTTATAATAAGCAGACATGGCAACAATTGTTGATATTGTTGTAGTGAGAACTGGGAGGGGAAAGTTACAATGTAGACCACGCCCCCACGCAGCCTCCTCCCCACAAGGAAGTGCAGTGCCCCAAAGCATTGTGGTCATTGTAGTAATGCAGCCAAACCCCAGTCATCCAGTCAAACACACAAACTTCTATATTTTTCTGGCCATAGGGTGCAAATTTGAAATTTTGCTACTGTTATCTACTACAAATATTATTAACATTGAGTGACTGGGACTTCTTCCAGGGGTGAAGTGCTCCTTTAAAGACAAGTATAGACTTGCATTGAATGTGTAGGGGTTAGGGGGGTACAATGGTGGCCAATCACGGTGCAGGGTTAGGGGGATACAATGGTGGATAGTGTAGATTTGCATGGAATGTGTAGGGGTTAGGGGTGCACAAATTCAGCACGCACATGGGAACATTCTCATTCTACTACTCTGCCACCGTAATGTGGAAATTCCCTGACACCATCCATTAGAGGATGTGAATTACTGGTTTATTTCAAAACTGGCCCGGAAAAGCATCTATGTTTTAGCCTATATATGACGAACTTGTGAAATGGTACATACTGCATAATGAGTACGTGTTTTTACTTTTGGTACTTTAAGTATTGTTATGCCAATACTTTTGTACTCTTACTCAAGTACATTTTGAACACCGGACTTTTACTTGTAACAGAGTATTTCTACATTGTGGTATTGATACTTTTAGAATGTCAGAACTTCTTCCACCACTGCTATGTACATACTTGTGTGCAGTTCTGTGCACACTCTCACACTTGAGAACGTCTGCTGGCTCCCACTGGGGGGAAAAACAATAAGAAAACACTAATACGTAAAGTGGTGGAAACTGGAAACTACCTGCCCACAATACCAGGGTATCAGAGAACATCCTTCCTAGTATATCTTACAAACACCCAAGGAGAGTTTGAAAACATGACTAACTAACTTATCGCTACATATATGCATATAAATGCGTAATTTATGTGGTTTATGTGATTTATAGTTTATCTGCCCTTATTTCTTCAAAAAATATCATCATATTTTTGACCGCAAAATTGCTGACACAGACCAGTGGGCAACTGAGAACTCTGTGCACCATTTTTTTTTTAATAAATATTTATTTATTTTATGTTTTAATTTATATTTACATATTTAGAAAATGGGCAGACAATTTTTTTTTATATGACATTTAGGCCTATTCTGCAGTTATTCTGCAACTATCCTGCTACAAACAAGTGTACATTTCGGTTTACATACTTTACATTATTTCCGACCATTCTCCAAAGCATGCATTTATTCTTTATTACAGGGACAGAGCTCTCAGCTCTGTACCTGTCTTATTCTTCCCCTCTTTCTGTCACTTCTTCTGCCACTTTTCACAGTTCTGGCTGAACCGTGCTGTCGCTTTTTACGAAACTCGGCCATATGGTAGATGGTCATGAAAAACTATCAAAAAATAAATCTCACAATCTTTCATCCAAAGGTGGCGCTATAGCACTCAATTGAAAATGGCAACTTTGAACAGGTACAACTCATGCCCTGTTTGACCTAGAGCCATGAAACTTGGATACACATATGTGTCTCCTCATGCTGAACAACTTTCACCCTCTGACTTTTGACCTCTGACCTTTAGATCTCCCACCATTTTGAATTATATGAAAAACAGTCATTGGCTCCTAACTTCTGCATTTTTTCACTTACAAAAAATCCGCTTGCATCGTTATGTCGGCATAGGTCCAAAGTTCAAGTGTTAAACGTTTCATGCAGATTGCTCGAAAATCACAGGAGGAGATAGATTTTAACTATTACAGTTTTATGAAAATGATTCATCTGTGCCTAAAACATACATGCAGACTCACATTTCTTTGAAACTTTGCAGAAATGTACAGGGTCATTCCAAATATCACTGAAACCAATCTTACTCCAATTGGCCAAAGGGGGGCGCTATAGCAATTTTTTGAAAATGCAAACTTTAAATAGACATAAGTCATGCCTCGTTTGGCCGAAAGTCGTGAAACTTGCCTACACTTGTGCCTTGACTCATGAGGAACACATGTATCACTTTGATCAGTAAGCTCCGCCCTTAGATTGTCCACAATTTTGAGCAGTTTGAAAAACACTTGTTTTTCGCAGTTCTGGCTTAACCGTGCATACGCTTTTTACGAAACTCGGCCATATGGTAGATGGTCTTGAAAAACTATTAAGAAATAATTCTTACACTCATTCGTCAAAGGGTGGCGCTATAGCACTCAATTGAAAGTGCCAACTTTGAACAGGTACAACTCATGCCCTGTTTGACCTACAGCCATGAAACTGCGATACACACATGCGTCTCTTCATGCCCCACAACTTTTGTGGTTTGACTTTTGACCTCTGACCTTTAGATTGCCCACCATTTTGAATTATATGAAAAACAGTCATTGGCTCCTAACTTCTGCATTTTTTCACTTATGGAAAATCCACCGCTTTTGTTTTGTCAGCAAAGGTCCTAAGTTCATGTGTAAAATGTTTAGTGCAGATTACTCAAAAATCCGAGGAGGAGATGGGTTTTAACTATTGCAGTTTTATGAAAATTATTCATCTGCCCCTAACTCATACATGCAACACTCACATTTCTTTGAAACGTTGCAGTAATGTAGAGAGTCATTCCAAATATCACTGAAACCAATCTCACTCCAATTGGCCAAAGGGGGCGCTATAGCAATTTTTTGAAAATGCAAACTTTAAAGAGGCAAAAGTCATGCCTCGTTTGGCCGAAAGTCGTGAAACTTGCTTACACTTGTGCCTTGACTCATGAGGAACACATCTATCGCTTTGACCAGTAAGCTCCGCCCTTAGATTGTCCGCAATTTTGAACAGTTTGAAAAACACTTAAACCCAGGATTTTTCAGCTATTTGCGTGAAACTGTATCATCTGTGTGATCTCCTTTTTCACAGTTCCTTGTCTGTTGTCTCAAGGTCGCCAGTTCAAGCCTCACTTGATGCAGACTTCATTTAAGTTGAATTGCAAACAACATGACTGTATCAATGAATACATGTGCAAATGGTAAAGATAACCTGAAATGCTTATTTGAGAGTACGTTTTTTCAATGTATGACATACTTCATTCTGAAAATAGCCGATCTACAATCTCAAATCTTTTCAGATAGCAACGTGTTTCTGAGCTTGTAGATCGGCTGCTTTCACTGTTTTCGGTTGCGAGGAGACATACAATTTCTCTATTGGTAAATGGTTTGTGAACGAGTGATCTTAGTGTTGGCTTGGTTCATGACAGAAGGCAAGAGTTTATGATCTTCAACAGACAACATCAGCCTGGACAAAGCTATAGCAGTATAGGTAGTGTTGCAGCCTATTAGTCCGAAGGTTGAGAGTTCGCTTCCTGTTAATGGCAATAGGTTGAGATGTCCAATCAATCCATTCTGTTTCCATCTCTCTCTCTCTCATCAATCTATTCCGTTTCCATGTCTCTCTTCAATCTATTCCGTTTCCATGGCTCTCTCTCTCTCTCTCTCCAATCTATTCCGTTTCCATGTGTCTCTCTCTCTCTCTCTCTCCAATCTATTCCGTTTCTCTCTCTCTCTCTCTCTCTCTCTCTCTCTCCAGTTTCCATGTCTCTCTCTCTCTCTCTCTCTCTCTCTCTCTCTCTCCAGTATCCATGTGTGTCTCTCTCTCTCTCTCTCTCTCCAGTTTCCATGTCTCTCTCCCTCTCTCTCTCTCCAGTTTCCATGTCTGGCCCTGTATTATCGCTGCTTGCAGCTATATTTTGTTTTACATTTGGTTAAATATATATATAGCACAATATGGTTTTGTAGGCTAGTATAAGCCCCTTTGAATTGAATTTGAGAGAAAGAGAGAGAGAGAGAGAGAGAGAGAGAGAGAGAGAGAGAGAGAGAGAGAGAGTGAGAGTGAGAGTGAGAGTGAGAGAGAGTGAGAGAGAGTGAGTGTGAGTTCACTTTAATTCAATTACATTTGAATAAATGCGACTTCTGCTACTTGTTGCAAAGGCTTTATACCAAGTGAATGTAAAACATCAAAATACTGCTGTCAACTGTGGAACTATTTCTGACAGAAAATGCAACATTTGAAGATAGTCCCTCGAAATTGCAATGTAACACAGCTCTGTTAACGCTTTTATTTATTCCTATTTACATTCAATATTTATTTGTACATACATTGTTTTGTACATAGTTGGTTTTGTTCCACTTTTGCTTTGGCAATGTAAACATATGTTTTCTCATGCCATTAAACTGTAAACATATGTTTTCTCATGCCAATAAAGCTCCATTGAATATAAATTTAAATTGTTTTGAGAGAGAGAGAGATGCATATGCATGTCTCTGGTTGACTCTCTCCCCCTGCACGGTGAATCCTACTGGAGAGGAGGAGCACGTCGCAGATGTGAGTGAGAGAGGCGCCACTAAGTGCGCGAGCAGCAGCAGCGACGCACGCTCCCTCCTCCTGCTTCTTCTTCGCCTCCTCCTCGTAGCTCCTCTCATCATCAGATCATTACATTACACACACACACACACACACACACACACACATATCAGAAGAAAAAAAACACAGGACAAGATGGCGATGTCGGTGTTTCCCGGCGTGCGGCTCCTGTCCATCGGGGACGCGAACGGAGACATCCAGCGCCACTCGGAGCAGCAGCCGCTGCGGCTGGAGGTGAAGACCACGCAGGACGCCGCGCTGCTCAACCTCTCCAACGGTGAGCAGGAGGCTGCTCTGCGGCGGCGGCGGCTCGGCCGGCCCCTCCGCTTCTGGCTTAGCAGCAGCAGCAATGCTAACCTTACCATAGCCCCCTTTTTAGTTGCGTGCTGTTGTCGTCGTTGCGTGCGGTAAAACAGCAGATCTACAAGCTCACCACACGTCACGTTCGTGACGCGTGGTGAGCTTGTAGATCTGCCGTTTTAACCGCACGCAACTCAAGTATAATAAATCAGCCTTTAGACCCCCCCTGGCTTTAGCTCCTGAATGCTAACCTCGCTTCCCGTTAGTTACGAAAAAAAGCGAGGTTTCTGCCACTAAATGGACAAACATTATGACAGTATTTATATTAGTTTTCGTGTTAGTTGTTTAAGTATTTATATTATTTTGTGTTGATATGTATTATTACAGTGTTTTAGTCATACCAGGTTTCTATTTACTGTCCGGTGGTTTCTATTTACTTGTCTGCTGCTTGATCCGGTCTAGAGCCCGCCCTACTGTATCCGGTCATTTCCAACGCAAACGTAACGTGCAGATACACAGACAGACCCATTTCCGTATCCGCCCTATAGACCGGATCCGCCACCTCGCAGAGAGAATAGAAATTCCACCCAGGCTCATATTATCAACGCTATCTTAGCAAAGCTCATGCTATCTCGGCTTAGCTTCTTAGCTGCTGCTAACGCTTAGTACCAGTGAAGCCCGTAGGTATTGCTGCTGCTGCTGGCACTGAGCGTTAGCATTAGCAATTAGCCTGCTGGTAACGTGGCTTGACGAGCCGTTGATGCGACACAATAAAAGAAGCGGCTGCTTTTGCCCTTTAACGAAAAGTCCCGGCTCGCACCGCTTCGTGTTAATTAGCCGCGTGTCTGTACGTTAAACTGCTTTTAATGTGTCTGTTTGTGTTGTGTCGTTAATGGCTGTACCCCAGGCGTCATTTAGCCTTTTATTAGCCGCAGAAACTCATTTGTTTTGGAGCGCACACAGAGCTGCAGCCTTTTGCGTGAGCGCTACTCTCCGTATTTGTTACACCTTCATTGGTGACCTTATCGAATTCCGTGACCGGTCTAAAGAGGCAAAAACAAATAGGCTCTATTCACAGCAGCCATATTATGAAGACATTCACAGGTGTTACCAATGATACTAATGAAGGCTCTGTTCCATTTAGTCTAGCACAGTGGTTTCCACGACCCCCACAACTCTGAGAGTGTAGAAATGGAACCAAATTTGGTTTTTGGTTCCATTTGTACACTCTCAGAGTTACACACCTGTAAGGGGCCATTTGGAAGCCCATGAGGGTCCCTGGACCCCAACTGTAGACCCACTGGTGTAACAGAGTGTTTCCAGTGAGCCAACATGCACAATACCAGCACCCTGACTCTGTTTGACCAGAATGGAACAGAGCCTTCATTAGTATCATTGGTAACACCTGCGAATGTCTTCATAATATGGCTGCTGTGAATAGAGCCTATCGCCGCATTTCGGCGTTCAGCAAAATAACTTTCTTGTTATTAATTTTCTGAATTTGGAGTCAGGTCTGTTGTGAATGTCACGGTCAAGCCGGGGTTTATGCTGAAATCGCAAAGCAAACAAATGCCCTCCGGCGTCGCAGAAGTCGATAGGTCACCGGTTTCGGTGTCAGTTTCGGGGCTCCGAGCTTTGCCCCATATCACTGCGGTCTGGGCAGGCTGTAATCACATCCCGTTCGTTCAGTGTCACACACTGGTGCAAAACAGTGCTAGCATGGTTTTACTTAAGTAAAAGTATCAATACTGCAATGTAGAAATACTGTTACAAGTATAATTCTGGAATTCAAAATGTACTTGAGTAAAAGTACAACAGTATTGGCATCAAAATGTACTTAAAAGTACCCAAAGTAAAAGTTCTCATACGGAATGTCCCATTTCAAGTTTTCAAATGTATACAAATCTTTTGAAAATAGCAGATCTACAAGCTCAGTGCTTGTAGATAGGCTATTTTCAAAGGGCCGAAATGTATATAGGGTTGAAGTGGATACTGTATGTTTTGTAATGATAATCAAAATCTACAACGTAACTAGTTACTAAAGTTTTCAAATAATTGCAGTGGAGTATAAGTACAATATTTGCCCCCTGAGATGTAGTGGAGTAGAAGTAAAACTTTTGGAAATACAGAAGTTAACTACAAATACCTCATGGTTTTTAAGTACAGTACTTGAGTACATACTTAGTTACTTTCCACCACTGGTTGTAATCACATCCCGTTCAGTGTCGAGCACATTCAAGTAAAAGTTGCGGGACGTGTTGCGTTTCAGTAAACAAGCCTGGCTGGGATTCCTCTGCCACTGTGAGTGAGAGCGGGTCAGTGTTAAGTTATGCATCCATTCATCTTTGTTCTCATCGGAACAATGGCCGAGCCCCCCGCCACCGACCCTCCTTTGTTATGATGGCCCGTTGAAGATGTGCTGGGGGGGCTTCTGGAGCAGGGGTCCTTAAACTTTTACATTTCAAGGAACCTCAGATTGGTATGCAGTACGCCATGAACCCACATTACTTTGAATGTTCAAATGGAGCCATTGACAAGCACTTAGAATTGTAGGCATTTAGTTTGACTCGGTTCCACAGATAAATATTGTGAGAATACCCAAACTACAAGCTCACAATGCCTCGCACTGCGTTGTGAGCTTGTAGATCGGCTGTTTTCACAATCTTTGCCTCTTTCTTATGTAATAGTTGACATTTTGGCCAATGAGGTATTAAAGTCTTAAAATGTATTGAAATGTAAGTTTAGAAATGTGCAGATACCCTGTATAAACTTGTACTGTATGTTAGTTTGCTTACTGTTGAGTGAGAAAACAATGTTGCACCAGCTAATCATCTGGGGACCCCCCAAAATGACCCCAGTTTGGGAACCACTGGTTTAGAGCATGGGTCTTCAACAGGGGGTCCTCGGAGTTACTACAAGGGGGCACCAAATCTTGTGATTGTGTGTGACAGGACCCCCCCCCCCCCCCCCCACCCCCCCTTTTTTTTTTTTTTTTTTCATTAACCACTAGAACAGTAGCATCCCTATTCTGGTGGGCAATTGCCAAAAATAGCAGATCTTCATACAAGCTGACAACTAGTCTTATTGCAACTTGTTGTGAGCTTGTCGATCTGCTATTTTCGGCAAAGAGATTTGGAGCCAACTGTCAAGTTAACTAAGTAGGCTTTTGAGGGGTTAAGTGATTAAATGTCTAAAAATGCACATTAACATGAATCCAACATGTTAATGGAAAGGTGAGTGTAAACAAACACTTACTCAACAATGATGACAGTGCTGTCTATGAAAATGTTTAATCTGCAACACAATTTTATACATTATGTAGTTGGGGTCCCTGCTTCATCGCTCTCTCAGCTAAGGTGTCCTTGGCCTGAAAAACATTGAAGACTCATGTTTTGACACTTGGCATTGCAGGATGAGTATGGCAGATTTCAAAATAATGTTTTGGTTGATTTAGTGATTGAAGTTGAAAGCAACTAAGCTGCCACTTGTAATGTCTGCAATGTGCGAAACATGGACCAACTGTTCCTTTAATGTACTTTTGAAGTGGTCACTGTGCAGCTGGACTATCTAGGAAAGTGGTTCTCAAAGTGGGTGTGAGGAGGGAACTCCAGGGTGTACCCAGCAAAACGAGGAACGGTTAGATCTTGTAGCTTGCCTACTTTCGACAAATGTTGACACGTGTGCTACTGAGTGTACAGCACTTTGGTTCAACACTGTTGTTTTAAATGTGCTATACATAAAGTGGATTGGATGTGGGTCGCTGGCACAGAATCTTCTCAAAATCTGTCTGCGGCCAAATACATATCGATTTGGGGGTATTTGAGTTGAAAAGTTTGAGAACTACTGATCTAGGAAAGATATTTGCAGGTAATCTATTTCATTTCTTGGATCATCAGGATACGAGGCTAAAAAAACATCATAGTTTAATTTGTATTGTATGGAAGATGGTACTTCCACTTAACCACTCTCACCCTAAAATTGATAAATAGCTGATCTGCAAGCTCACAACGCATTGCAATGCAACCCGTTGTGAGCTTGTAGGTCAGCCATATTCACCACTTCATCATATGAAAAAGTATATAGAGCTTAAGTGGTTAGGATGTGGGAGATCTGTGAGGACAGGAAGAATCAACACAACAAGACATCCTTGCTTGGTCAAATGTCATTTTAAAGCAAAGTCAGTTCCTTATAAGGGGTTGCACAGCTGTATCACCTGTCACTGGACCTGTAACAGATTGTTCTGTATCGTTTTGTTGTCCTAGACTTATTGGACGCTGTATTTCTCTGCTGTCACTGCACTATTTCCGTAGGTTTTTATCCACACACCGGTGTGTAACATAGCGTACTGCAAATGTCTACTTCCTGTAACTAGACTAAAAAATAAAACTAGTGTTGACTAATCATATTACCAGATGCTCTTATTTTGAAATAGTTTTTCCTCGTTTTTAGACGAAGTGTGTTGTGTTGCTGCCACCATGACGCCGATCTGTAAGTGAAACTCGGGGGGGAAATGTAAACAAGAACTCACGTGGATTATAAACACAGATTTGGGCCAAAATTCATATTAACAATATGAAACCATGCTCCTGTGACGTTCTTTTTGAACCTCCAAAGCATTAGGTGAGTGGTGATATCATGATGCTGGCTATTAAAAGTAGTTATACTCTGTGTGTGTAAAGACAAAAGTCTGCACAACTGTAGCTTTGGTTTAAAAAAAGTCTGCATGGTCTTCAGGTGCACAACTTTTCGGTCATTTCTGGCTTGTTCGTTAGCTGTGTGTGTGCGCACACACGTTGAAGTAGCCAGTAGGCATGTCTGTAGTAGGCTCACTTGCTGTGTTTGAATGAAGAATAGTACACACACACACACACACACACACACACACACACACACACACACACACACACACACACACACACACACACACACACACACACAGCAAGAGATGGCATTAACAACTTGTTAATGCCATCTCTTGCTATGTCTGTCTGTCTATCTGTAGTATGGTAACAGGATACAGTAGGTGGGCACACTACTACATCTGGTCACCTCGATGTAAAATTGGCTATTTTGTTCAAACTGAAAAAAAAAATGGGGGGAAATGGTCTAAAGCAGGGAAAGCAGGGGTCTTCAACGTTTTTCAGGCCAAGGACCCCTTAGCTGCGAGAGATATGAAGCAGGGACCCCTTAGCTGAGAGAGGGATGAAGCAGGGACCCCCCTAGCTGAGAGAGAAATGAATCAGGGACCCCTTAGCTGAGAGAGATGAAGCAGGGACCCCTTAGCTGAGAGAGATGAAGCAGGGTCCCCACTACATATTGTATAAAATTGTGTGCAGATTAAACATTTTCATAGATTTCATAGATAGCTTAGTCTGTCATCAGTGTTGTGTAAATTAATGTTTTTTTTAAATTAATTTCAGACATTTAACCACTTAAAACCTTCAATAGGCTACATAGTACTTGATTTGCTCCTTTCCCCCCTACACCAAACCTCTTTGCCGAAAATAGACAATCTACAAGCTCACAACGCCTTGCAGCGCATGGCGTTGTGAGCGTTGTGAGGGTCCCGGATCTTTTAATAGCCTTGGGGTACAATTGGCTTTGCACAGAAATATCCGGTAAAAATACTTTTACTTTTACTCATAAAGTACATTTCAGAGCCTGTACTTTTTTACTTTTACTCGAGTAATTATTTGAATGAGTACTACTACTTTTACCAAAGTAGTTTTTTACACAAGTAATTGTACTTCTACTCGAGTACAGAATGTCAGTACTTTTCCCATCTCTGGTGAAATCTTACTCCACCACTTTTTCCACCACTGCACACACCGTACTTCTCAAGGGCTGCAGCTAATGATGCCTTTCTTAGACATTATTCCATCAAAATGTTTTGGATGATTTTCATAGACAATATTCTATAATTCTTTCCCCCCTTTTGATTAAATGTTTTATCCTTTATATATGAACAAATTGCTACAAAAATAAATCTTAACCAGGGGTTGACACTAATGGTTGCCCGACTGCCCGTAGCAAGTAAATAAAACATTCGGGCAAGTGGAGTTTGCTTTCAGGTTGCCCGACGGGCAAGTGCATTTGAATGGGGAAGCAACCGTCTTCATCAAATATTATTGGTTATTCACGAAGAACAAATAATGCTACCTTTTTACAAGTAGCAGTTGCGCTCATTCAGATTTTCAAAGTGACTGTCGCCACTCGACCGTTATCGATTGGATTTAACATTAATTGATTTACTTCTCCGGCAAGTGGGCATAACCTTTGGGCAAGTAGAGCTTAACCTGTACTTACCTGCTAACACATTTGACTAAATTGATATTCTGATTAATCACTTAATCCCTATCTAGCAAAAATAGTCTATCTGCAGGCGAGTCTGCGAGTAACATTTTCCATGAATTCCTCCCACAATAAATAAAATAAACTCATGTCTCTCTTTTTCTTCTAAACCTTAATGGTGACGTGCACCGGAAATAGCAGATCTACAAAAGCAGCGTTGAGAGCTTGTGAATCTGCTATTTTGGGTGTGCTACATTGCAGACAGCAAAGTATAAATCAGACCTTACGCTGTCCATGGTGCTGAATGGTGCATATCGTTGCTGTCAGGAAGAAACCTTGTATCTCCATAGTTAAACTTTTTTTCGCCATAAATTAATGCCCTACTTCGTCATACTATAGATTCACACAAAAGTTGCAAAAATAGCCGATCTACAAGCTCGAAAGTATGCCATTTATTTTGTATTTCTTTCTTTTAAGTGATTAGTTTGTATTTTTGTCTATACATATGGAAAAGTAACAGTTTTGCACATACAAGGTTTCCACCCGACGATATCAGAGAGAAGATGAGAGATGACTTTTTTCCACATGGTTTCAGTTCCACACTGTTATGTATTTACTAGATGGTTGTTGGTATTCATGTCTTGGATAATTGTAGTTTAAGACATTTACGCTGTGTTAGCACTGCAGGCAAATCCCACTTGTTTGTCAACTCTTCAGGACTGACTGTCCACACTGTTAGATCAATAGCCGATCTACAAGCTCATAACGCGTCACATTGCGACGTGGTGTGAGCTTGTAGATCAGCTATTTTCAGCAAGCGACAACATAGTGCGACAAAGTGTAAATCCAGCTTCAGTGTGGGAGTGCCCAGACTTGCGCGCGCACGCACGCTCGTTGTGCCTCGTTAAACAAAAAGAATCCAGCAAACATCAAGGTTTCTTTATACCTGCCCAATAATCTGTGTGTGTGTGTGTATATATATATATATATATATATATATATATATATATATATATATATATATATATTAGGGTTGTCCGATATTGGCTTTTTTACCGATAACCGATATACCGATATTGTCCAACTCTTAATTACCGATACCGATATCAACCGATACCGATATATGCGGGGATTATTGTGATTAGGGTAAGCTCAAATTTCATATCACACACACCATATACAGTAAGAACTCCTGTAACTTATTTATAAACCAAAAAAAAAAAAAAAAAAAAAAAAAAAATTTTTTTTTTTTTCAAAAACCGATACCGATATTTTCCCGATATCAATTTTTATGCTAATATCGGCCGATAATATCGGACATCCCTAATATATATATATATATATATATATATATATATATATATATATATATATATATATATATATATATATATATATATATATATATATATATATATATATATATCTAGGTGTACCCTGGGATATTTTGGCTAAGCCAGGTGTACCTTGGCACCAAAAAGGTTGATAAACACTGCTCTAGGGAGTGTGCATACAAAGTTTTACACAGATTGGTGCAGTTATAGGTAAAAACACGAATCGGCCTGTTATAGCGCCACCACTTTTTTAAAAGATTATTTTTCATGATATCGCTAATTGCACAGAGCAGCAGCCATATTTTGGTTGGTTATCAGAATATTGAGAAGCCTTTGTTATAAGTCAGTATTATTTTACAAAAAAGGACTTGTTTATTTTCTTGTTGGTTTTCTGCAATTGCTGATGTTGGCAAATATAACCTTCCAGCTGACAGTGACACATTTCTTCCATTAGTTTTTATTATCAATAAAAGATAATAAGCAAATTAATCGCTTATCGCAATAATCACAATTGAATCGTAGCCCTCAGAATCTGAATCATCAGGTACCTACCAATTTCCGCCCCTAGTAGGGACGTAAAAAATGGCCAAGGACGTTTGAATATTCACTTTGTAAATTAAAGACAGCAGAAATCACTTTCTTTATCTGTATGCATCGGCCGCGGTTGGTGCTGAGGAGCTCTCTCTCTCTCTCTCACGTGATGAATGATTCATACTTAAATATATTATTTATTCTATAGAGTCATTTTAAGAAGCTTATGTATGTACTGTAATGGTTTAGATACAAGCCCAGACCTTCCCGGAGGAGACAGCATCGTGCTGAGCCTGTGATGAAGGCTTGGAACAATCGTATTTGTCCTTGACATGAAACGGGAAATCATAATTGAAATAATCTATTCAGTGTTAAGTCTGCACCTTTTTTGTTTAAATAAAATTAAGGTACATGGGAATTTTGGCAAGGAGAGTTTCTTTCTACGTAGCTTTTTTGGTTGAGTCTGGTTTTACACTTTCCAAACGGAGGTTTCAGCTTGGCCTATGTTATAATTTTGAATCAAATAAAGTGACGTTGTGATTTTAAATGTGTACATTCAGTACAGCTCTGCCTTTCTACCGTACCGAGCGACCCCTGCATGGTTAACCTACAACTAGTTGCTATACATTGCTATAAACTGTATAATTAGATTATTAGAATAACTATCATAATAATTCTAAAAGTAAGGTTGAAATATCTATAATTGTTTGCTTGCCTGTCATTGTTATGAGGTAGAAATATAATGTTAGGCATTTGCTACTAGTGACGAGCGGGCCGAGCCGTAACCCGCGGGTCAACCCGTGGCGTGGGTGGTCGAGTCAGGATTTCAGAGGCAATTATGCGGGCTGCGGGTGAGCGGGTCAGCCGCTCTCACTCGCAAAAAGAAAAGAAAAAATCACATGCTCTTGTTTTGTCTTTATTACTAATAAGAATAAGATTAATAACACAGTTTGAATACACTTGGGGTGTATACTTGATTATTTTCTAACCTTCATGATTTTACAGAATTATAGGTACGACCCGCGGGGCTCAACTCGCCGCGCGGGGCGGGTTGAGCCATAGATTTATATATGAATTTGTGGGGCGGGTTGGGTTCCGTGGCGGGGCGGGTCATGAAAAAACCTGACCCGCACATCACTATTGGCTACTATACTGTTAGATCTGCATTGGGGTTTATGCTGGCATAAATATGTTGCACCATATAAACTCTTTCGATTCCATAGGCTGATTTAGAGACTGAAGTGTATGATGATGAATTGCTGTGGTAAAACGGTGACGCTCAAACGCTGATCTACAATTTGTACTGATTTGTGACATTTGTGACGCACACAGATTTCACAAAATACCTCATTTGTAGCCTTGTCATATGCAACAAGCCAATTCCAGTGGTCTTGCCATTGTGGTTGAAACTTTCTCTCCCTCTTATTTGTCTCATACTAACTTTAATTTTCCCTCAAATCTTCTGCCGACTTTGTCTTGTTTTTATAATTTTTTTGGCCGGTGGTTTCAAAAACATTTAGAAGATGAATGAAAAGGATAACGAGAACATGTCTTCGAGTAAACATGATCGTGTGCGTATCGCGCATAATCACCTTATAGCAATTATTTTGAGTCATATTTCCATGTTTAGAAGGGTTCATATACATTTTGAAACATTTAACAACATTGGAAATGGCAGATCTACAAGCTCACAACACGTGTTATATCACACACTATACCCACTATTTTGTAACCAATTTTGAGTATAGAATATTAAATATGGCATATTTTGGCCATAATTCATTTTGATTATTGGTCTTTCTTTGTCAGTCATTTCTTTTGTGTATTAAAGTTTTTGTCACATCTGCCCCGTTCAACCTTTGTATACAAGGCCTAAAAAGCCACACAATTAAATTGTTAATCACAACCATTTGTGTGACAATTAATCTTCAAGAAAAAATATGACCAACATATTGTCAAAACCGATATACTAGCCGCCTTTATTGGTGTCCTCCCTCCTACTCCTTTACTGTGTGTTACAGTAAAGGAGTAGGGAACGCATCTGTGTGTCATTTTAAGATCTCTTTGGCTATTAAAAAATAGCAGTAGATCTGCTATTTTTTTCAAGAATATATATATATATATATATATATATATATATATATATATATATATATATATATATATATATATACACATACATACACACACATACATATATATATACCATATATATCTATCTATATATATATAATTATTTTAAATTTTTCAAAGATTTGCACACATTTTTCTCTTCTCTAAAAATAGCAGTAAGCTTGTATATCTGTTATTTTTGAATAGCCTAAAAAAATCTGGAAAAAAAATCACGGATGCGTTCCCGGTCCTAAAGGGTTAAGTGTTGTGTATATTTTCAGGAGAGGAGACATGCGTGTTTATGTGCTTTTGTTTTTGTGTGCGTTTCCAGGAGAGGAGACCTGCGTGTTTAAGTGTTCGGTGTCGCGGGACACGGAGTGCAGCCGCGTGGGGAAGCAGTCCTTCATCATCACACTGGGATGCAACAGTGTCCTGCTCCAGTTCTCCTCCCCCGCAGGTACGCACACGCACACGCACGCACACACACACACACACACACACGCACACAGTTCTACTTGACATTCTTATGAGGACCTCAACATTTTACCACGGCATTGAAAATAGCCGATCTACAAGCTGCACAACTATGTATAAAGTAGTGAAAACCTTTAACCCCCCCCAACCCCCTAAACCTGACCTTTAAATGTCTAATGTTAACCCTAATCTCAACCTGAATCTTTTCCTAACTGTAAGCCTACAAATCCTATTAAACCATAAAACGACCATTCTCTTCACTCTTGTGAGGACCAAGAAAAGCCAATTTCTCAAATTCTACAATTCTGCACGCACGCACCTAATTCCAAGTATCTCCATAACTCTGAGTGTACAAATGGAACCAAAAGCACCCGTGAATAAGTATCAACCACAGCCCATCACAGAGCCAGCTCTGAGTAGATGTGTGGGACATTATATTTTAAGATGCGTCGCTAAACTGAATTCTCAGTTTCAGTCTGCATTGATGGCAGTGACGTGCCATAATCGATCACTTTCTTAACATGTTAAGTGGTCAGATGGGTGGCTAAATTGGGGAGAAAAGGGGGTAACATTTTTCAAAACTAAGACATAGTGACATTTTTCTTTTTGCTTTGTTATATTATCAATACCCCCTGCCCACAGGTTGAGACCAGCATATAAACAATGTCTCATTTTGCACATGGTGCTGAGCACTGAAGGGTGGTTGATCTGGTTTGATCACATTACACGCACACACAGAATTGTATTGTATAGAGAGTATGCACATGCGTCACTTCTCCACCTGGACACGCCCCCCTCAGCTAGACTGAGTGGCAAAACATTGAGCTGCATAGAGTGTTGGAGTTTGGAAGTGCTCTTTGGAAATCACTTTCCTAGCTCCAACGCTTTGAAAAATAATCACCTGCACGGAATTTATGAGTTACCACTGTGGTGGGAAAACATTTAAAAGACATTTTGGTAGCTTAATCGAGTGTGTCGCCTCTATTCTTCTATTTGAAAAGAAAGTGGTTTAAAGGACAACTTTGTTTTTTTCACAACCAAGGTTTATATTTTAGCTTGTAATTAAAGTAAATAAAAGATGAGTGTTGTTTTTTATTTATTTACTGCTTTCTATAATTTTAGCAATTTTAGCGATATTTTTTACAGTGGGCGGGGGCATTCTGTCCGGTGGCTAAATATGCCTTTTACACAATCCCATGTGTCCCATGGTCTTTGATAGCCAGATGTGAGTTATTGGGGGCTAGAAGAGCTACTGTAATTAATAATAAAGAAAACGCAGAGTTATTGTGTAAAATACATATTTAGCCAACGGACAGAATGCCCCCGCCCACTGTAAAAAAAGATCGCGAAAATTGCAAAAACTATAGAAAGCAGTAAATGAAAAAAAAAATACACTCATCTTTTATTTACTTTAATTACAAGCTAAAATATAAACCATGGTTGTGAAAAAACAAAGTTGTCCTTTAATGTCGGCTATATTTTGAAAAAAAAAAAAAATGGTGGTAGAGGTAATTGTTTCAATCCATTGGCCCACACAAACCAGCTTATTTTTTACCCTATATTTTCCCATACGCCAACGTCCAAGTGAGATCTATCAAAGGATCCTATACAGCCAATCCTAGCGTACATTTGGTCGGAGCTTTGATAAATCTGACAGCTGAAACCAAACGTAATTTAAATAACACAGCCTTTAAATATTATTGAAAAGCCCCGATTTTACGACATAACGAATCAGAATACGACCAAACAAAGCATGTTTCCCCCGCCCGCCACTCTGCCTGTCAAGACACACACACACTCGCGCACCTAACCTACTTGCAAGGCCAACTGTGTCTTTCATGTATTCCATAACGGTACAATCTTTGTCAAGTAGGCTAGTAGCCTATATGAATGACAGATTATGACACCAATCACATAGCAATGAATGGAATACGTTTGTATAATAATTTATTTAACCCATACCGAGCAGTGCACGTTCGAGTTACACTAAAATTAAGCAGTCACGCATTCCCCGTGAGACTCGGGCTGGCTGCAGTGAGTCCCGTGTCGCCACGTTAATGAGAGATGAAGAATCACCATTTTGAAAATAGCAGATCTACAAGCTCACAACGTGTGGCGATGCGACGCGTTGTGAGCTTGTAGATCTGCTAGTTTCATATAGCCAATGCAGCCATATCTGCAATCTCATCTGAATGACTGTTAAAGCAGTTTGTTTAAATTAATTTATAAAATGTAAAATTTTCACAGGGATTATTTATTGGTGTGTTAGATATACATACATATTTCGGAGTGGATACATGTGTCCAGATGCCTGTCAGACAATGCTGCTCCGCAGGTCTTAGATGGAACAAACGGGTGTAGCCAAAGTCTACACCCGTATGCTAAAGTCAAAGTCACGATAGATTGATAAATGCCGAGCCAGTGTCTCTTCTTTCTGTCCTAAATTGTGCTGTTGGGAGTTCTTGACACTGTGGCATATAACTGTGTGTGTGTGTGTGTTGCAGACTTCTCTTCGTTCTATAACCTGTTGAAGAACTGTCGCGGTCACAGCAGTGAACAGTCCGTCTTCAGTGAGAGGACAGAGGAGTCGTCAGCTGTGCAGTACTTTCAGGTGAGAGGCCATGATGCACGCTGCTCTCCTAATCAACCCTCTGTTCTTCGTAAAACGGACCCGAGTTGCAAATGGAATTTACGTTGTACGCTTTTTTCACTCTACAACAAATCTCCTTGCCGAAAAACGCTGTGAGCTTGTAGTTTGGCTATTTTGGGCTAACATTCGCCCCAGAATGGGGACGTTGGGGCTCAAGTAGTTAAGGTCTCTGTGGTCACTCTTTATTTCTCACATATTCCACGGGTTCGGTCGAGTTCAGCCTTTCATTAATTCATTCATATCATTGCCGTTGGCCAGAAACCTTGTATCTCCATTATTCAACCTTTTTGTTTGTTTGTTTTCCTGCATATTAATGCCCTACTTCTAGACTAAGCTCACTACGCCACAATGCATTGTGAGCTTATAAGTGGTCAAGTCTGTGGGGTTTTATAAATATTTAACCAAAAAAGGATTAACAAGACCTTGTGACTAAATAATAATGGAACACATTTTTTTCCATTTCCTGAAAAGTAACTTTGGACATATATTTGTCCAAGCTGTTTTCATGAATAGACAGTTTGAAAAAAGGTAGAATGACCATTCCTACATAACAATATATGTAGGTGTATGAGGGAAACTTTTATTTATAAAAATGTCCAGCTGTCATCAGGTTCTAGCGTACAACATTGTGTGGAGGTGCAGTCTTGGACAGAATTCTGTCGGGCTTGGGCCTTTATTTTGTTTACTTTACTGTTTACTTCAAATTACTTATTTCCATTTGCCCTTTGACTTTATAAATAAAAAATGCACAGAGCAGATATGACAAATATATATATGACAATGCCTGGTACCCATAATCAAAATGGGTACCAGGCCATGCATTTAATAATTTTATACCTTTAAAAAGTTCGGAAATGGCTTTGAAAGTGTGAAAACCTCACTTGTTCATTTCACCACGTCTTTGATGCGTTTGTATCTGACCGTGCCTACTTGTCTCTGTCTCCTGCAGTTTTATGGCTACCTCTCCCAGCAGCAAAATATGATGCAGGATTACGTTAGGACTGGAACCTACCAGCGAGCTATCCTCCAAAACCACAACGACTTCAAAGACAAGGTAATGCTTTAAAACCTCCAAAAGCACACTGACTTTAAAGACGAGGTCATGTTTGAACCTACTAGCACTATCCTTCAAATGATATACAAGCTCATAGAGCGGCACCGAGTGCCGCGCTATGAGCTTGTAGATCTGCTTTTTTTTTTAAATCATGAAAATTTGTGCAAATCTTTTGAATATATATTTTTCAAAGCGAACATTTGTAACTCAAATGTTTGCTTCTGGGGGATTCTACAAATGTCTTCTAAATCCTAACAGTTTTCTGAAAAGACTTATGTTGCTAGAATATCAGTGGTTCTCAAACTTTGTCAAGGACCCCCAAAATGATATGTATTTGGCTGCGGACCCCCTTCTCAAAATGTTTTGTTCCAGGGACCCCCAGGAGCAAAGATTTGAGTTTCAAATGTTCGCTTTGAAAAATATATATTCAAAGATTTGCAAAAAATGTCAAGGTTTTTCAAAAATAGCCAAAGAAATCTTAAAAATGACACTGATGCTTCCCCAGTCTTAACGGGTTTAAACAGTCATAACTCAAAATGCATGCATGTCTGTTGAAGCAGGAGGTCTCTCCACTATTAACATCGTCTTAACTCATAATGCATGGATGTCTATTGAAGCAGTATGCCTCTCCATTATTAAAGGAGCACTTCACCCATTTTCAACGTATCTTTGCACTGTGTGTGCAGGTCATATTGGATGTGGGCTGTGGTTCTGGTATCCTGTCGTTCTTTGCTGCCCAGGCTGGTGCCAGGAAGGTTTACGCAGTAGAAGCCAGCACCATGGCGCAACACGCTGAGGTACAGTACTTTTTAACACACACGTGTCGGAGTGGTCAGCCTGGACAATTTGTTAGATCAATTATATTTGCTCAGGAAGCTCTCAGAAGGTTCCCCTTCCATGACTTCACCTAAATATTCAATCCAAATGATCTAGTGTTTTATTCATTTATCTGAAAGTTTTCTAAAAATTAAATATGGCACCTTGGTACCATCTCGGACGCTAATTTTCGTTTTGTTTGACTGCTCTCACCCACCCTCCCCCAAGCAGGGCAGGTATTTACACCTTAGACAACGTAGAGATGCGTGATTGTTATAGTTAATGGGATTTGCATGTCACTGTCAGCTCCCTCTTAATAAAAATGAAAACTGTTTAAAATGACTCCAACCCGAACCCATAAACCTAACCTCGAAATGTCAAATCACCTCGCTTGTATCGGTTGTATTTCGTCTGAGCAATGTCTGTGTGCTGCTGCAAACAGCCCAGTATGAGTGCGTGGCTCAAAACAAAGCATATCATTTAGTATGCGCGTAAAGGCAGACTTTCAACACTTTTAGGTATGGTCATTATTTTGAGTTTTGTGTCAGTCAAAGAACAAACATTGCTGTCCATTGTGAACTTTGTGCGGGCAACAAATCGCTTTCAACCACAATTTATTCAACTGACACCTATAAAGGCACCTCTTTCTCTCATCACGCCGCATGCAGTAAAATCCTCAGTGTTCAGTAAGTAATAGTTTGTGACTTATACGGAAGTGCTATTTTTTATTTCATTGTTTTTACACATAGGATCTCTTGGTTACCATTCCCAATGAGCACACTTTCTCTCGTCATATCTATGCCATAGATTTATAATATATCGGATCTATGCAGACGGCTGCAGACAGCAGGCATAAATGTAACTTTGAAAAGTTAATCTATGTAAGGAAACATTGTTTTACTCTGTCGCTACCAGTGATTATTTTTCTTTTTTTTCAAAGTAAATGCGACTTAACTGCGGGTATTTTACAACATGGGTTGCCACTCATTGATTAACACTTCCGTGACTAAGCAATCAATGGGACCGATTTTGAGAATTGAAAGTGGCTTAACTTCTCTCAGGAAGCTCTGAGAAAGTTCCCCTTTCATGACTTTTCCTAAATATGTTTCAAACCATCTCCGTTTTTTTTTTTTTTTTTTTTTTACTCATTATAAATATGAAATACATACCATGTATCCCATCCCAGCCGTTTTATTTCGGCTAAATTGATCGCTCTCCCCCTCTCTCCCCCTCTCTCCCCCTCCCTAGAGCACTTTACACCTCGAGACCCCCCACAGAGCGGCCCGTAGACAGCAGACTTGCTGCTGCGCAACTATTCTATGTTGCCATGTCTGCTTATTATAAGCGACTTTGGGCGTCTTTCTATTATTATTATTATTATAATTATATATATAATTACATTATAATGGTAATACTTTTCTACTCCACTACAACTCAGAGGCAAATCTTGCACTTTTACTCCACTACAATTATTTGAAAACTTTAGTTAGGCTACTAGTTACTTTGCAGATATAAATATATTTTCATACTTGTTTAGAGTTGTTACGCTGACAAGGAGATGAGAGGGACAGGAGAGGAGACGCTTTCTCATCAGCGTGAACAGCTGATAGAATGAGAGCTTTACGCTCAGACAATAATGTGAATATTATATAATATAATATTGGTTTGTCAAGAGATATCCATGTGTTTTGCACAATGGAGATCACGTAATCTAACCCTAACCCTAACCCTGGAGTCACGTAATTAGACAGTGGCTTCAGTGGTTCATATAGGCTCCATGTTTCACTGAAGAGTTTAATGTGTGACGCTACAGATCGCGCTGTTTTATACGCTTTTTTTTAAATAAAGATTTTACATACAGAATCTGCAGTTACCATTACAAGTTAGCCTAATTTTATAATGTTTGTGTCTGCCTACAACAACAACATTATGTGGGCTCACTGACTGCGCAGAGTGCAATTGAGATGTTAATGGCTATTTAGAAGACAATGGAACCCCCCACTGTGTGGGTGAGAAGGTGTCAGCTAGTCTGGAGCACAGAGGTGAGACAGTAACGAATAGGAGAGCTTGATTTCTTGTTCAAAATGACCGTTTTGCAGGCTGTGTGTTGGATAATGTAACCTCAGTCATGCCAGTGTTAACAGGCGATATAAACATAACTGACACAAGTTTTAATAGCCAGACTTTACGGATTACAGAGATATTTAAATGACAGCAAGCCGTTAACTCAATTCCTGCCAATCACGCATAAATGCGATCTATTAATTAGCGCACTTGGCCGCCAATCACGCATAAACACGTTCTATTGAAAAATTTAAAAAATATTGGAATATTTTTTTTTTTTTTTTTTTTTTTTTAATTTGACCCAAAGACCAAGGAGATATGATTTTTCGAAGGAAAAGACTCCCATCCACTTCCTTGGTAACTTAAAACTTAAAAATGATGTATCTCGGCTCCTGAGTACTTTTTAAATTTAAATGAAAAATTTCTGGCAGACAACAGCAAAAAATCTGAAATAACTCTGGCAGGTGAAGTGTTAAGAAGTACGTGCAGGATCTTATGAGCCCCAGGGGGCATGCGTTCCTGCATGGTCGGCTAACAATGCACAGCGAGCTAGTGGGAGTGGCCTATTTGACAAAAAAGCCACAAATCATGAACGAAATGTTCAATCAAGCCCAAATTTGAATCACATGACTAGGGTTGTGTACTCAACGCAGCACCAATTCTACTTTGACCCATAGGGGGAGCCACGCATGCAGAAACTGTAACCGTTTGTTGCAAAAACGTAATGTTTTGTTTGGGACCAATCCCCTCCAGATTAGTCACACATCACACATTAGTTACACGTTAGTTATACATGTCGTCGGGTCCCGACAACATCGGTGTGATCAAGGCAACCGCAATAGGCTCTATGCACATCATCACTTCCTTCACAGGTGTTACCAATGATACTAATGAGGGCTCTGTTCCATTTAGTGTAGCACAGTGGTTTCCACGACCCAAATAACTCTGAGAGTGTACAAATGGAACCAAATGGACCCTTACGGGTCCATTTGGTTCCATTTGTACACTCTCAGAGTTACACACCTGTAAGGGGCCATTTGGAAGCCCATGAGGGTCCCTGGACCCCAACTGTAGACCCACTGGTGTAACAGAGTGTTTCCAGTGAGCCAACATGCACAATATCAGCACCCTGACTCTGTTTGACCAGAATGGAACAGAGCCTTCATTAGTATCATTGGTAACACCTGTGAATGTCTTCATAATATGGCTGCTGTGAATAGAGCCTATTGCAATTTCCCCAAAATTGCACCGTTCTAGTTGCTTTTAGCTTCATGCTTTAGCTTTGACGCTGCATGTCTGAACAGGGCGTAATTCTTAGCATTTTACTGTGTGCTGCCCCCTGCAGGTGCTGGTGAACAGTAACCGTCTAGGGGATCGGGTGGTGGTCATCCCTGGGAAGGTGGAGGAGGTGACGTTGCCGGAGCAGGTGGACATCATCATCTCTGAGCCCATGGGCTACATGCTCTTCAACGAACGCATGCTGGAGAGCTATTTGCACGCCAAGAAGTTCCTCAAACCCAACGGTAAAACACACACTGTTTGAGCTGTGTGTGTGTGTGTTCTTGTATTACTGCAGTGGTTCTCAAACTTTTTCATGTCAAGGACCCCCGAATGAATGTGTTTGGGCCGCGGATCCCCATCTGAAAATATGCTGTGTCAGGGACCCCCATATAAGATTTGTGTTAACATGTTTCAAAAATATTCCATACATTTATTTATTTTTGTATTTGAAAATGGCAGATCTACAAGCTATATTAATAGGGTTAAGCAGATGTTGATGCTTTATCTAATTTAGCTGGGGACCCCCTGGAACCCCCTCAAGGACACCTGTGGGTCCCCCACCTCACTTTGAGAACCACTGTTCTATTGCACTGGCGAATGTTTTTCTCAACATTGGACTGCCACGAATATTTGGAAATTAGAATATAAACGCTTCAAAACAAATCCGGAAACTTTATTTCGGTCCGTTTTTTCTCCCCTTCAATATACCTATTGTATTTCATATCGTTGGAAAGCCTGATTAGTCGCCTTACAACGAGGTACAACAAAATAAGGATTGTGCATTTGTGGAATGAGCAACACGGCTAACCGTGTGGGTAGCGCCCTCCAAAAAGTTGCAAAAATCCCCTGAAATATTCTTCTGTTGGTATTCACTCTCGTTTGACCAATAGGCTCTATGCACAGCAGCCACATTGGACAGAAATTGGGCCCCTTCCTTACTTCCTTCACAGGTGTTACCAATAATACTAATTAAGGCTCTGTTCCATTTAGTGTGGCATAGTGGTTGTCTTATTTTCAAGGACCCCCACAACTCTCTCAGAGTTACACACCCACCATAAGGGGCCATTTGGGAACCAAAATTGAGTGTTTCTGGTGAGCCAACATGCACAATATCAGCACCCTGACCAGAATGGAACAGAGCCTTCATTAGTATCATTGGTAACACCTGTGAAGGAAGTAAGAAGAGGCCCAATTTCTTTCCAATATGGCTGCTGTGCATAGAGCCTATTGGTATTATTGAATGGGGAGAAACCATCGACGAAAGAAAGTTGAGGAGTTTACAGGCACTTCCCCAACGTGTATGTGCATGTCTCCTGTGTTATGCTGTTGCTTTGTATTGTTTTGTTTTGTATGTGACGTAGTGCTGGAAGAGTGGGATTGAGGGCCAGTGTAAACTGCATTAGTAATTGTAGCATGTTGTGACGATGTGTGTGTGCATCTGTTTACCAGGTAAAATGTTCCCCACCATCGGTGATGTCCACCTGGCACCATTTACAGACGAGCAGCTTTACATGGAACAGTTCACCAAGGCCAACTTCTGGTGAGTGTGTTTGTGTGTCCTTATTACATCATCTCAACTCCAACGCTTGACTGCCAATGGTGTTATCTTAAGTAATCTGGTGGTTCTTTTTAGTGATTACACTAGAGGGCGCTCTTCGCCAACCTATGAATGATGCCTTGACTTCCAGAGGACGATACACCCGGAAAATGACGTCATCTAAAAAAAATCACCCCATCCACTACAATGTTATCAGATTTATAAAAATACATTTATCTCGGATTTCTTTTCCCAGATTGCGTCTTTGGTGAAAACGAGCTATATTCAACTGCCGATAACTACAGAACGGACGATCGTGGGTACAATGTATTTTTTCCCGGTGGAAAGAAGAGACTCGTCTTTCCACCAAGACATCATTTGTCTACATCCGCATTGAATTTTATTTTCTGTGGATCGTCAAAAACAATCAAAATAAGCTAAAACCGCTGGCAGTGGCGAGTTAATTGATTGATTGATTGATTGATTGATTGAATATTTTATTAGGCAAAAAATGTAAAACAGCACAGTTACATTTAAAATACTTTGTCTAACAGGTCCGTTCATGAAAGTCATTGCGGACTTGTTTCCAATGAGGGCCTTGGTATTCATTTCATAGACATATATAGTGGCACCACCGTTCAAATATCAATTAAAAAAACAGCAAAAAATAACACCGGCTGTCTAACAGGAAAATGGTACTACGACACATTGAATGTATGTGTTAACAGCCACAGCATTCTGCGCAGGCGCCACAAATGCACACAGGCGTGCAGGACTCGCTCATAAGCTACAAACAAGGCATGCCACCACTGCCAGCAACAAATGGACAGGTGACAATAGAGATGCTCCGATCAGGTTCTTTTGGGGCCGATCACCGATCCGATTATGATCAGTCTGATCAGCCGATACCAATCACCGATCCGATCATGTTGGAAATTTGAATTTTCTTTGTTTTTATTTTTTATTATTTGTGCATGTATAATTTATTATCATTTATTTAGCAATAAAAGACAATATGTCTCAAAACACTGTCTTACAGTTGAATTTTGTCCAACTAAAGAAATATGAATTAAAAAAAGATAAGACAAATAATGACTGCCTCTGAACATTGGCTTGCAGTTATTTCACATAGCCAAAAGTCAACAATACTATTAGGCACATAGACTAACGTAACATAGACTGGTTTGACACTTGACAACACTGTGTGTCAGTGTATTTATCAGACATTTAAAACTCTCAGCACTTAGTAAACTTGACCCTAGGCTCCGTACTTGGTCTGCTCTTTTTCCCTCTACACTCTACCTCTTCTAAAGTTCCCCTCAGACTATAGGGATATTAGGGTAAGTGGTTAATGTACATAAAATCCGCCGGCTCCTATTGGTTCACCGATCGGTCGGTCAGCCCCCGCCCAGCCCCGCGCCCCTCCTCCTCCCCAATGTGTAGCATTGAGAGCCCTGATGTCGCTTTGGATAAAAGCGTCTGCTAAATGACTGTAATGTAATGTAATGTAACATGTGGAGCGACGCCCACTGCACTCTGGTTGGTTGGGGAAATGAAACGCTTCCTATGCCCGGAACATCAACTACTTGGTCCAGGCTTTTATTTTTTAGCAAAAATAAAAAATAAAGCCTGGAGATCAAGGCTACCCCTGTAGTAACTCTGAGGACCCCCTTGGGGTCCCTGACCCTCTGTTGAAGACCTCTGCTCTACAGGGAAATACTTTATATCTAGGCTAGAAAACATTCAGTTGGATGCTATTCACAGGGGTGCACACAACTTTTTTGGTCTAGTACTCAGAAGAGCACCTGGAGTTGTTACTTGGTGCGCGCCAAATAAATGGCCAATAAAAGGTCCGTTGCCCCCCGGCCGCCGTTTTGTCAATGGGGGGGGGGGGTGCTCGGGGAAAAATGTCAATGTCGTAGCGCCCTGCTTCTAAATTTCAGTTTTTTTTTCTTCACGCCGTTTGGTGCCCCCACCAAGGTTGGTGCACTGCGCTGCTTTTATCCGCCAGATTTGGACGTTCACAGCATATTTTGCACCATCACAGTGCGTTAATCATCAGTGACGAGTGCCTGTAACACAGCTGCTGCTGGCTGCGTGCAGCGTGCCTGTGTCTGGATGCGAGGCAACACTCACACAATCACGTGCAGCATGCGTCCTCTCCCCCTGCGCCTAATGGCTGTACATGGGGCCGACGCGTGCTTTAGCGTGATTGTGTGAGTGTGGCTTCAGGAAGTAAATTCCTTGCCTCGATCTCCAGGCTTTTATTTTTTAGTTTTGCTAAAAAATAAAAGCTTGGAAATTCCTGTCCCAGCTGTTGGTACGCAAGAGCGCCTCGCGTCGTCTGATGTGGTGCGCATTTTTTATTTTGGGTGCGCATGCGCACCTGCGCACCAGTTACAGTATGTGCACCCCTGGTTATACACACAAGACACAGACACAGACTATCAAGACAATTTACAGCTGCCATTAATTAGTGCTGTTGATTGCCTATGTGGTCAAATGCACAGGCTCAACGAGCCATCGTTAGCCTGCTAGTGTTACAAAGCTGACTGGCAATAATATGCACATTTTTATTGAAAACGCATCCACCGAGATACTACTCTGGTCTAATCCAAGGAGGTTGAAGCAACACTCTAAAATCGTGGATTTTAGTTTGTCTTGTCAATATGAGATGACAACAGCAACAAAGGTTAGACCTATATTTGAGATGTATGATGACTCCAGTGGTCTATCAAGACGTTTTACAACGTTGACAACTTCACTTTTGAGACCAGGGCTAGGAGCTGCAGCCTGAGAGATGCTGTGCGTGTGCGTAACAGAGAGAGAATACTTCTCTATACGACTGTGTTTTACCGACCTGTGAAGAAAGTAAAGAAGAGGCCCAATTTCTTTCCAATGTGGCGGGTTTGCATAGAGCCTATTGTTTTTCTTGGGTATAAATTGGTCTTAACCACTCCTCTCTTGCTCTTTAAGGTACCAGCCCTCTTTCCATGGTGTAGACCTTTCTGCCCTGAGGGGGGCAGCAGTGGACGAGTATTTCCGTCAGCCAATTGTGGTATGTTTACACACACACACACACACACACACACACACACACACACACACACACACACACACACACACACACACACACACACACACACACACACACACACACACACACACGGCAGGCATCTGACACTTCATATATTAGGCTAGTGCCTATCAAATGTATACTATTTACAGTAGGAGCCATGCGTCATTTTAATATCTATTCTGGCCTTTTTGAGCACCCCAGGCAGTCAATTTTTAAGTTGCTTGATTCAGTATTTAGATATTTGACATACATTTTATCAGACACGCCCCCTTCCTATACAACCCCATTTGAACTGTTAGCTTGCCTTGACTACTGTGCTTCTGCTGTCTGTCGCACCGTCTCCGTCTCCTCCAGGGGCAGCCAGAGCTGGTTGGAGATTCCGCTGCTTTGCGCGCCTCCGGGTCTAGCCGACATAGTGGTCCATGGCTCTGTGGAGCGTCCGTATTTACCACATCTACCGTACTGCCGCACGTAATTCTAATACAAACTGCCAATCGTACACCAATTTAGGTTTGCTGCGTTAAAACAACCAGACTCACCGATCTAAGTTCATTATTTGCCATTGACTGTCCTATGCTACCGTGAGCCAGTGTGACCGCCGACCGGCATCATACATGCCATACATATATACATACAATTTTGGCATTTAGCAGACGCTCTTATCCAGAGCGACTTAAATGTAGGGATAAAGTGTTGTGCCTCGGTAAACAAGGATCACAGGTAAACAAAATACTATCAAAAATAATAATCTGTACATTGAAACTATAGGATATCAGGTAATCAATGAACCTAGCACCAGTCTAAACAAAATACTATCAAATATATGTACTTAGAAACGATAGGATACCAGGTAAACAATGATGGCTGTCTAAATAACATGCTTTCGAAATTACATTTTAATCTTGTAAAAAGCGTGTAACAATAACATGAGAACAAATGACCAGGATAAGTCTGCGTGGTCGTCATAACTAGTCGGGTCTTGTCTCCAAAAGACACCAGATGAGATGTAATGTGTATTATGTGACATGAGTAACATGCTGTTCTCCTCTGCATGCAGGACACATTTGATATCCGTATTCTGATGGCCAAGTCAGTCAAATACACAGTTAACTTCTTGGAGGCCAAAGAAGAGGATCTTTACAGGTGTGTGTGTGTGTGTGTGTGTGTGTGTGTGTGTTTGTGTGTGTGTGTGCGTGTTGTATATTAAACCGTAATCGTGTGTGTTGCTCTTGGTATTAATGTCTCTATGTTGTGCGTTTTCTTCAGGATAGAGATTCCCTTCAAGTTCCACATGATGCACTCAGGGCTGGTCCATGGCCTGGCCTTCTGGTTTGATGTGGCCTTCATTGGGTCAGCGTAAGTCACTCATTTTATTTTTATCTCTGGGATCTACACTGTAAAATCTGCAGTGTTCATTTAACTCCACAGCGCCCACATCTTCTCTTATCCAAGATGACAGTATGGCTGTCCACAGCGCCCACATCTTATCTTTATCTTATCTGATAGGATGACATTATGGCTGTCCACAGCGCCCACATCTTATCTTTATCTTATCTGATAGGATGACATTATGGCTGTCCACAGCGCCCACATCTTATCTTTATCTTATCTGATAGGATGACAGTATGGCTGTCCACAGCGCCCACATCTTATCTTTATCTTATCTGATAGGAGGACAGTATGGCTGTCCACAGCGCCCACATCTTATCGTTATCTTATCTTATAGGATGACATGGCTGTCCACAGTGCCCACATCTTATCTTTATCTTATCTTATAGGATGACATTATAGCTGTCCTCAGCGCCTACATCTAATCTTTATCTTATCTGATAGGATGACATTATGGCTGTCCACAGCGCCCACATCTAATCTTTATCTTATCTGATAGGATGACAGTATGGCTGTCCACAGCGCCCACATCTAATCTTTATCTGATAGGATGACATTATGGCTGTCCACAGCGCCCACATCTAATCTTTATCTTATCTGATAGGATGACAGTATGGCTGTCAACAGCACCCACAGAGCCACTCACCCACTGGTACCAGGTGCGCTGTCTGCTTCAGTCACCTCTCTTCACCAAGGCAGGAGACACATTGTCTGGTACAGCTATTCTAATAGCCAACAAGAGGTAAGGACCTCCCATTGTCATATTATCATCATATTTATATATATATATATATATATATATATATATATATATATATATATATATATATATATATATATTCAGAGGTCGCGTTAGTCCGGTAATTGCCGGTGTTGATCGTTTTTTTATGGCCAAGACCGAAAAATCAAATTCCCTCCGGACATCCTTACCAATTAAAAAACGTATGGTAATTTATTATCACTATCTGGTCTGCAAATCAGACACAGATAAATTATCTGTGCCTCCGCATGGCATGGAGTCTCTCAGAAAGGTACAGTTACCCCAGCGTCCACTAGGGCACTAGGGCATCCCAAACCTAGATAATTAATCCCATTATGCAAGATGAAGCTGTAATTATTTTCTATATCCTACTCCTTTACATTCAAATAGTTTTCAGTCACAAATATAATGCCAAAAACGGCTATGGCTGTTTTTGAAAAAAAAATATATATATAAAAAAAAAAAGATTTAGACTCGTATCCACTTCCTGGTTAACTTATTACTTTAAAAGCCTGTATCTCGAATCCTGTGTACTTTTTTTTTACTATGTATTTTTTACTATTTTCAACTGGCTGCAACTTTGGAACGGATTACCGAATGTTTCTTTTTTTCTCTCGATTCTACGAGACCCCTGTGTGTAATGAGGGGATCACCGTGAGGACGGTGATCACGGAAAATATTTTGTAAAAGGTATAAAAATTGTTAAAAACGCTGGCACTGGTTGTACACTGTTTTAAAAAACCTCTGGCACTCAATGTGTTAACTGTCATTATTGGCTTCTTTTGCGCAGCACCTGTTGTCATTCATAAAAAAATATGTCCATTATTTGTATCCGATGTCCGATTAATTGTAATTATTCTGGACACGGTAACCGGCAGAGATGAACTACCGTGTCATTGTCAACCGGTCGTGATGTCCGGAGAGATTTATATTTTCCGGTCTTTGTCATAACATTTCGGTCAAAACCTGTGTGTGAGATATATATGATACATATATATACACACATATATGTGTGTGTGTGTGTGTGTGTGTGTGTGTGTGTGTGTGTGTGTGTGTGTTTGTTGAGGGTGGATATACAGCTGCATGTATGCCTACTGTTGTTGAGGGTGGAGGACATACAGCTGCATGTATTCCTACTGTTAACCATGTGCTATTGTCACTCCAGGCAAAGCTATGACATCAGTATTGTTGCACAAGTGGACCAGACTGGCTCCAAGTCTAGCAACCTTCTAGACTTAAAGAACCCCTTCTTCAGGTTAGTGACATCATTTCCATGCTATGACGTTGCACAGTGGTTCCCAACCTGCTGTCCTCACGTGCTGCAATATAACACGTTGTGAGCTTGTAGATCTGCTATTTTCCTTCTTGCTTTTGTGTATCATGTTTTAAATTGTGTTGGACTACCTTTTTGTCATATGAAAGCAGGGAATCATAGCTACAAATTGAAATATATGTTGTGCAGTTTGACCCACCGGTTTTGGAGATATGGCTTACGTAGTGTTTGAGAAAACCGCCTCCAAAGGTTCACTGCTTTGTTCTGTGAGATTTTAACACCTATCCCAGAATGCTTTGCTGAAAGGTGGGGGTCTGAGGTGCGTATATACATTCTACGACAGCGTTACGAAAAGACACGCCCTTGATTGGCCTACCGGATCGCTGTAACTTAGCAACTCCCCCTTCTGTGACGCACTCGGAACTGCTTCGCAAATGGGGGTGGGGGGTTCAGAGGTGGGTGGATGGCCATTGTTCACATGAAGTTTCTAGGAACTTCATGCAAACTAACCTGTAGTGTTAACTCCTATGTACGCATTCTACGTTTGAGTAAGAGTACAAAAGTATTGGCATCAAAACTACTGTACTTACTGTACCAAAGTACAACATGCTAAAATGTGTAAGAATGTGTTAAACTTACAACAACATGTAAGCTTGGCTATTTACAAATACCGAAATGATAAAATAGGGCTTAAGTGGTAAATGTACCTTATGTTCTGTAATAATCAGGGGTGCACATAACTTTTTAGGTCTAGTACTCAGAAGAGCACCTGGAGATGTGACTTGGTGCGCACCAAATAAATGGTCCCGTCCCGTTTTGTCAACGGGGGGGGGGTCCAGCACGGTGCCCACCGGGACAGTTTTGTCAACGGGGGGGCGCGAGAAAAAAGGACGATCTGCTTCCAAATTCCGCCGATTTTCGCCATTTTTCCCCCACTCACGCCGTTGGGTGAACCCCCCAAGGTTGGTGCCCTGTGCTGCGCTGCTTTTATCCACCAAATTGGGACGTTCACGGCATATTTTGCACCATTACGGTGCGTTCATCATCGGTGACGAGTGCCTCTAACAGCCACTGCGTGCAGCGCGCTGCGTGTCAGGATGCGAGGCTCACACAATCACTGAATGCGTCCCCCTGCGCCTATGGCTGTACATGGAGCCGACGCATGCTTTAGCGTGATTGTGTGAGTGTGGCTTCAGGAAGTAAATTCCTAGCCTCGATCTCTAGGCTTTTATTTGTTATTTTTTCTAAAAAATAAAAGCTTGGAAATTCCTGTCCCAGCTGTTGGTACGCAAAAGCGCCTCGCGTCGTCTGATGTGGTGCGCATTATTTATTTTGGGTGCGCATGCACACCTGCGCACCAGTTATGTGCACCCCTGGTAATAATAATCAGAATCTGGAAATAACTTTTACCTGAAGTATTGTATTGGGAGTAAAAATAACAATATTTTGTATTGGAGAAAAAGAACAATATTTGCCTACTAGATATACTGGAGTAAAAGTATAAATTACTGAAAAACTTTACACACTCAAGTAAAGTAATAGTACCTCAAAATTGTTACTAACATTTGGTTCCATTTGAACTCATGGGGTCTAACTGAGTACATGTTATTTCCATTGGCATATACTTTACATTATATACAAAAATGTTGCTACAGTAACCTTAATTATTGTAGTGATTTATAAAAGTGAAATAAAAAAGTAATATTTAACTTTTCCCTTCCTAGAAATGTAGTGGGGTCAAAAGTACAATATTTACGCTTGCATCACAGACGCTACATCATCAGCCCTAGCCAATCACAGATCGGAGCTCAACATTTCAGACAAGCGAAGAAGAAATACCGGAACTGATCTTTTACCGAAACCCACAAAGAGGTCGTAATGTTATTATAAAAAAGTAAATAATTCTAACATGAATAACGTGGTTAATAATTGTTTCTTTGGGACAAAAATTACGGGAATATTAACGTGATGCGCGTCGCTAAGTAATGGAGCACACTGACATTACCGCAATCCGCTGCAAACGGAGGGTGCAATAATATTAGCTTAGTATTAGCCACATTCGACTCATACCAGGCGGAAGGTTGCGACTTCAGTTGCACATTAATACATTTATTTACATGCCGATTTAAGCTATGACATTTAAGTGAAACGTAGCCTGGTATGACGAAGTAGGGCATTAATTTACAAAAAAAGCATACAAAGTTAAAATATGGCGATAAGAGGTTTCTACCCGACTGCGACGCTATATTTCCGGGTACAGTTTGTGGCGTGTATATGTATACATATACTGTATATGTATGTGCTTTCAGGTACACGGGCACTAACCCCACCCCTCCTCCCGGTTCACACTACAGCTCTCCCTCCGAAACCATGTGGAATACAGGAGGAGCATACAGTATGAACCAGGGGATGGCTGTATCAGGTAATAACTACTACTATAATAATGATGATGATCATGATACAAGAGGATACAGTATGACTCTGGATCAGGTACTCTGTGTGTGTGTGTGTGTGTGTGTGTGTGTGTGTGTGCGAATCCAGTCCCGGGTCCACTTGCCAGATATTATTGTGAACACCGCGTACCGTATCCGGGAACGGATCTAGTTTTTATTTGCTAACGAAATTGTCAATATATTTAGTTTTAGTCACCATGGCTTAGTTTTTATTTCGTTTTTTTTTTTTTTTGGTAAGTTGTTGGCACTCGCACCACTCTGATCACTGTGTACTTCTATAAGGTCAGCCTTTATGCGGCCTGACGTGTTAACCCTGCAACAGTTTTTAACTTGAACTGGAAAACTACAAAACTTGAAACTACAAAAGCAGCCTAGAGTCGCATCCCCCTAAAGAGACACTAGACAACATTCAGCCTTAGATGTCGCACTTTTAGAACACATGTATGCATGATGGTTTATTTCTCAGTCACATCTAAAAGACATTTAGACCTGCAGTCATGTCGTTTGCAACAGTGTAACATGATGGCTGCCTTACCAGAATATGTTTAGGGTAACGAAAACACATGGATAATGGCTGCCATCAGCTTATGATTGAAGAGGCAAAACATATTAATACAATAAAATACTAATTCTGGTGTTTTGATCTCTTAACAAAATTATGAAAATTTGGAATCGGCAATCACAATGTATTTTTTTGTCGGAAAGCAATACTTTTATTCTAGATGTTTTTACAACTTAAACTATATTATTGCAATTGTCTAGTTCTCATCTGTATATGCTTTAATGTAGTTTGTGTTTTGTGTGCCTCTCTCCTGTAGGAATGCCTGCAGCGTATGACCTCAGCACGGTTATCGGCAGCGGCACGACGGTATCACACAACAACCTCATTCCCCTAGGTATGACCCCCTGCTCTCAATGAACCCCAATACAACCACCCTGCACCCTATGAACCCCAATACAACCACCCTGCACACCATGAACCCCAATACAACCACCCTGCACACCATGAACCCCAATAAAACCACCATGAACCCCAATACAACCACCCTGCACCCCATGAACCCCAATACAACCACCCTGCACACCATGAACCCAAATACAACCACCCTGCACACCATGAACCCCAATACAACCACCATGAACCCCAATACAACCACCCTGCACCCAACTCCAATACAACTAGGGATGAATGAGGGAAAACAGGGCTGCATAAGGCCCTGTCCCACCTCAGGGGAAGGCTTATGTGAACACTGACACGTCCTGGACAGATAAAAACATGACACCCCCGCCCCCTCCCCCGCTTGAGCTTTGTAGCTCTTTGACGCTGGCATCCATCCAGGAGGAAAAGACAGAAGAGTTCTCAACACAGAATATAAAAAATCATACCAAATTATAATCAGATTAATAATTGCAAATGCTTGACATTTAAATCATGTGAAAAACCAGTACATCTGTTATAATTTGGCTTTCTTATAAATACATGTTTTATAATGGAGCCCAACCAAGCTATCATTTGATTTTTTTTTTATGACATTAGTAAAATGGGCAATACTCAAAAATAGCCAAACTAGCTTATTCAACCACTTGTTTAACTGAAGTGGTTTAAAAAATGATAATGTTCCGTTTTTTTTAATGTATTTATATTAAATGTTCTCAAATAAAAACTTTAATCAAATCAACGTTTTTCAAAATGATTGGAAAAAATATGGGTCAAAACATTTGCAGACAGTGGTCCCCAAACCTGTTCAGCTGAGACCCAAAAGATAATTTTGTTGTAACCCACAAAAATGCATTATGAATGAATAACTTAAGCTCAGCGAAAATATCCAATGTAATGGGAAGGCCCACCCCCGCTGCCCTTCCAACCATTAGCATTTGTTTCCGGTTGCCTTTCGGGACTGACAATTCCAACATAGTGGATTTGAATTAGCTGAAATAGTGTCTTCAAAACGGATGTTTTATTATGTATTGATTAATTAATGAAAAATAAAAAAAATCTGGCTTTGGTTGGGCTCTGTTATACGTATATATGTTGGAAATAAGCGTGTGAACAGCTAAATCTGCCCCTCCCCCACACATATCCCATACTAAAACTCACCCAAGCTTCCTTTCAGCAAATATATGGACACACAATATTCTACCAAGTACAGTCAATACAGTGTGTGCAACTAACTACTCACTCACCTCTGATGTCATCGCTGTGTAGTCTACATTTACAATCACCTTTTCAAAACGTATAATGGTACATAGAAAATGAAAATCAACTGATATTGTTGTGTGGACATGTGTGTAAATATGTGAAGCTGTCACTTATCTGTTGCTCTACCTTTTTAAAGGACCGGCTGCTGAATGCTTATTAATTTACCCATGATGGATGCCATCTATGCACTATAGAAAAGAGGAGATGCATGGCTTGCTAATATCTTTTTGAGTTCCACATGTTCAGGGAGTTCCACTGCTGCTATGTTGACTGTCACCAGTTAATGTTAGTCTTAGAGAAAAATATTTTTGGAGACACAAGTTGTGTGTGAGTTGTTCAGGTTAACATTCAAGGCTCAACTTGATTATCCCAGAAGGGAGGGTTATACAATGTACACAAGAGGTCGTGCAATATGTACTTATCAAAGCTGACACCTTTTTGTTGAAACACAGGAAGGCGGGTATCAACCAATTTTGTACCCATTAATGCGTTACGTGTTGCAATGCGGCTGTTTTCGCAGAATGTTTGCCCCAGAATAAGAATGCTAGGGTTCATGTGGTTCAAATCACTTTAACCACTTAAACCCTACTTGAACTGACCCCCTGGGGTCTATACTTGGCCCACTACTTTTTTACCCCTCTACCTCTACTCTCTTTTCCAAAAGTAGACTCTACAATGGTTAATGGGTTTAAACGTTGCGGGCATCAATAACTGCTTAGTGCAAGCGCGTGCTGGACCTGTCATCCAAATTTGCTATATACATAGCAACATCTAAAATGACACTGATGCTTTCCTGGTTTTAAAGGTATAACGACGTATAGGCTTACCCGCTCAACCTTTGAAAGATCATATAATATTTTTCACAGCGATCCACCCGGCGATCGCCTCATTACACGTACGGGGGTCTTGGAGAATCGGGGAAAAAAGCGTGCTGTCGGGATAATCCATTCCATAGTTATTATGGGCAGTTGAATGTGGCTTGTTTTCGGCAAAAACAAAGCAGAGACATTTTTACTTATAAATCATATAACACTGAACGAAACCAGCTTCATTTTGTTGTGATCACGTGATTTCTGGGTGTACTCTTCTTGGGTGATCCTGAGATCATTCACAGGCTGTGAAGAGCGTCGTTCTCGTGCGGTGTGAGCCATTGCAAATTATGACGCGAAATCTCGTCATTGGCAGTCAAAGAGTTAAGAGGGGACGGTCGACTCAATCAATTTGTACTTTTTCCCCCTGTGAGCAGAGGTGATTATTGACAGGCAAAATCCTGCAGGCAAATATTAATTTTTTCATTGCAGTTGAAAAGGCTTAAGAAATGTGAGAGAAAAACGCCTGCAATGGCTCACTAGAGTGGAATGTTCTTTTTATACACGTTTGAAGGACCATGACAAAGACTTTTAATGTGTTGTAAAACTGAATGTCCTGAAACCTTTAACTAGTCACTTTTATAATGCAGTAACTAGTAAAGTAACTAAGTTACTTTTTGAGAGCAGTAACTAAAACTATTAACTTTTTTTTTAAATAACTTGCCCAACACTGTCTGTAATAAGGCACTAAATCCTTGTTCCTATAGAAAAAATAAAACTGGCACATCCGCTGGATGGCAGGTGCAGGACCAACACTGTAACTTTGCACGAAGCTCCCAGTCAAGGATTTTAAGACCTGTGGTGTTCTCCCTCGGCTCGCTCTACCTTTAGCATTGTGGAGGAGGAGCTTAAGGAGCTGTGGGTGGTAGCGGAGATGTGGAAAGGGCTAGAAGCAGGGGTCGCGCTAGGATTTTAATCTGCCGGTCCCAATGTCCGGAAGGATTCAAATTTATCGGACATCTGACAAAAATAACGGTCATAATTATTTGTATGCATTAGTGACAAGCAGGTGCGTAAATACAGCATAACAATTAGGCCTACAGCATTATATTTTGGATTGAGCTATTTGAACATGAACCATCATAATATACACATTTTATGTAGCAGGGTCATCTTACACAAATACATTAATTACCTACATTACCATTTGCGCATGCTGCGTGCGTAATGGTTTCTCAATAATCAATTGCGTTTGTATGCATTTTCTAATCAAAGGGCACTGCACAAAATTGGGCATTTCAGATGAATCCTTCATAACGTGGCTCAGCTGACCTGTTAGGGCAATACATTATAGACGACTACTCACTCACAGGAGGTTATACTGTATAATTAGACAGTGGATGCGGTCCGTGCGTCTAGTTGGGACAGTCGTGGGAAAGTTGATATAGCTGTTGTGAAGAGTATTTACGCATCTGTGTTAGATTTCATCTTCAACCTGCACTGTAGGGCAACTTGCCAACTTTACTCACAAGTGCCATTGTATTAGCCTAGTATTTGTGACATATTCTAACTAGTAACTAGTAATGATACAACTTGTGTGTGACTGGCTGTTGTAACTTGTAACCGGACCGCGGACTGCCGAGACCGCTGGCTACGCAGCAGCAGCAACAACTAGCTCTCTTCTTTTTCCTGTTGTACCTTCACAATAAAGTGTCTCCTATTTACCGCCCAATGCAGCACATTTTACACTGCTTATTATTAACAGGAAATAGGTGTAACCTAGCAGCGTGTGACAAACTCTTTTGAGAGAGAGAGAGAGAGAGAGAGAGAGAGAGAGAGAGAGAGAGAGAGAGAGAGAGAGAGAGAGAGAGAGAGAGAGAGAGAGAGAGAGAGAGAGAGAGAGAGAGAGAGAGAGAGAGAGAGAGAGAGAGAGAGAGAGAGAGAGAGAGAGAGAGAGAGAGAGAGAGAGAGAGAGAGAGAGAGAGAGAGAGAGAGAGAGAGAGAGAGAGAGAGAGAGAGAGAGAGAGAGAGAGAGAGAGAGAGAGAGAGAGAGAGAGAGAGAGAGAGAGAGAGAGGTGTCATTATGTCAGGATGTCCGGAGAGATTTTTTCCGGTCTTTGTCATAAATAAACGGTCAAAACCGGCAATTATCGGACTAACGCGACCTCTGGCTAGAAGTAATGTGGACGCGGCCCACTAAGCTGATGCTGACCCTACTCTTGAGATTTGGGAGATGTTGCCAGCATTGGTTGGCAAGGCCACTGCACAGTGTGACACTGTCTATGGCCGTGTCTTCATCATGTTCACCTGTCTTCCTCCAGACTGTGAGGGTGAACGTTGGCTTCCTCTTCTGGTGTGCTGATTGACATCCATCCATGTTCAGCCTTTGCTTGAGATGTCCAGAGAGCACAACTTAACATATATGTTGCCAGTGGTAACAAAGTATGTGTTGTCCAATGAAAACGAGCTGGGCCAAACTCTACTGGACACTTTGTTGATGCTGAAAGTCTCTGTCTCCAGTCTCACACACAGTCATGTCCTGCTCGTACTCCACGGAGACGGAAACAAGTTAAATAATGGTCACTATATCTGCAAACCGATATATCGATCTGGCTGGCTCTACTGAACACAGTGCTGGTAACCAGAGTGTGGAGATCCCTCAAGGCCTACTCAGGAACCACCTAGTTACTGCCTGTGGTTGGCGTTTTTCGCTATTTCTGCACTTCTATTAGCCAGTCAACCAGGATGGCTTTCATTCCAGGGGTCAGTCTGGGCTGTATGGACATGTAGTCACGTAGAACAAACTTGTCCTCTCTCCGTTACATATAAGGATAAGAAATGGAGTAGCAGAAAGCCAGAAACCAGGGGGTTGGGTTTACTACTCAACTCTAAACTCTGCATTTGACTACCTGTGATTAGCATGAAACATGAGCTATTAACGGGTACAGACCATATGAATGTAGTCAAAGTACCATAACCACGTATTAACACTATTAGTTAATATAGTATTACCTACCCTGTAACAGGCAGGTAAGCTTTTGGTCTCGGTATGGAACATGGGGTTGCTTTCATCCCCCAAGGCACTGATCACTATTACCCAGTGCCAGAAGTCCTAGGTTGCTGCTGATGCCTTCAACATATCACCCTCTTTTGTTTTCTTCTGCCTCTCAGAAGGATAAGGATAATTCCTTTTAACAGGTCGTTCATGAAAGTCCTTGCGGTCTTGTTTCCAATGAGAACCTGTGAGCAATTTGGGGTTAAGAGTCTTGCTCAGGGACAAATTTCATTTCATCGACACATATGCTGGCCTGGCTGGGAATCGAACCTGCGGCAACCAGGGCCTCTGGCTCCCTAGGCGGACTCACTAACCACTATGGCCGCCCCATAAACAAGAAACAATCCGATGCAGTGTTTAGACACCAGCGACTCAGTTGTGTGTGTCCTCCAGGGTCGTTGTGATGATGGCATGTGAGCGTGGCGAGGCTGCGTTCATGGCTGTGAATCCCACAGCGCAGTGTCCCAACTCCAAGAGGGAGTTTGCTAAATCTACGTTTTGGGGGTCAGGAAATGTAATGGTGCCGATTTATAAATCAGGATGCTAATTAGCGGCCCTAGCTGAGTGGTTTGTGAGCTTGCCTGGGGAGCCAGAGGCCCTGGTTGTCCCAGGTAAGAGGCCAGGCCAGCAATTGTGTCGATGTGTCGGTATCAACTCTCGTTCCCCCTGCCGCAACCCCTTGCAGAAGGCTGGCTCCCCAGCGTGGTGGAGCCCAGCCCAAAGCCCAGCCCCACCTTTGGATGTTTGATCACCAGCTTTATCTCAATCGTCCTCTGTGCATCTTGTTCTCTTTCTGGACTGTGCCACTGTGCTGGCCTGGCCCATAGGCCAGCACAGTGGCATGGTATCCATGGTAACTGCTTATTTCCATTGTGGTCTTTATGAATGTAAAATAAACCATTCATCTTACCCTTTTAAAGTTTGAGAATGAGTTTAGATCGTTTTGGCCCCAAGACCTCCGCTGTATACTCCGATCCATGAACCCAACAGCCATAGTGGGAGGAGTGGCATGCCATTCCAGACAGACAATTCCAGTGTTTGCATCTTGGGAATGTTGGCAGACACTGTCTGATGGCAGTGTCTTCATCATGTTCACCACAGTCTTCCTCTCATGACATAATGACAATGCTTTGAAAGTTTTCTTGGAGATGTTGATGGTGTGATTCTGTTTTCTTGGATATGTTGATGGTGTGATTCTGTTGAGTCTTTGTGTGAGCAGAAGGTGACACAACCTGCAGGATAGGCTATGCGAAAGGAATTGGGCTCACTGGTCCAATCCTCACTGGGTGCCATTCCAGACAGATGATTCCATGATAAAGGTCACTGGATCTTGTAGTCTAGTGTTTGCATCTTGGGAATGTTGCCAGTATTGGTTGGCAAGGTCACTGCACAGTTCGACACCGTCTGATGCTAGTGTCTTCATCATGTTCACCACAGTCTTCCTCTCCCAACTGGGGTTCCCAGACTGTGAGGGTAAAACTTCACTTCCTCCTCCTCCTTTTTCGGTGTTCTGATTGACATCCATCCATGTTCACCCCTTTGCTTGGAGATGTCCACATAGCACAACCTGACATCTCTGTTGGTAGCAGTAACAAAGTACCTTGTCCAACGGTGTTGTGAGCTTGTAGATATTTTCAACATATCGCATTTTTTTGTTTTTTGATTGATTGAATATTTTATTAGGCAAAAAATTTAAAACAACACATTTACATTTAAAATACTTTGTCTAACAGGTCCGTTCATAAAAGTCCTTGCGGACTTGTTTCCAATGAGGGCCTTGGTATTCAATTCATAGACATATATAGTGGCACCACAGTTCGAATATCATTACACAAAGAAAATAAAAATAAAACAGCAAAAAAAATAATATATATATACATATATATACATATATATATATATATATATATATATATATATATATATATATATATATATATATATATATATATATATATATATATACATACACATACATGCATACATACATAACACTATGTACAACAAAAGAAATAAAATAAAAAAGGGGGGGAAAGATATGTACAAGAACAGGGGGGGGGGGGGTCGGCTGTCTAACGGGAAAATAGTACTACCTCCTCTTTTGGCCTCCTGAAAGGTGATTTTTTAAGGCTCTTTTAAATGAGCCCAGCGAACTGCATTTTTTGAGGGATGGGGTTAGACCATTCCAATCCTGGGTGGCAGTGCTGTAGAAGGAGAATTTGCCCATGTTTGTTTTATGGTTGGGTGGTACCAAATTGTTGTTAACGCTCCCTCTGGTATTGTGACTGTGGGTGTCACTAACCTTTTGGAGGTATTTACTCAGATATGCGGGAATAGGGGGCATATCGGGAACATTTTCATTTACAATTTTGAAGGCCAGTCCCATTTTTAGTTGTTTAACCCTGTCTTCCACCCTGAGCCAGCCTAGGCTGACAAAATGGGTGGGAGAAAGGTGGGTCATGGGCCCCAATCCGAGGAGTAGCCGAATCAGTTTGTTTTGGGAGGTTTGAAGCTTAGTCTTCAGTGACACTGAGGTGTTGGAGTACCAGGAGGTGCTAGCATAGTCAAAATGTGGTTGAATCAGGGAGAGGTAGCCTGGTAAACCCTCCCTCCGGAAATCTCATTTCCATTTGATTTCAGGAGTGAGTCTGGCCTGAACCGCCTTTCTGCAATAATCGCTCTATACGCCGAACTGACGAGCCTATCAGCGTCGTCGCACATCGTTCTGTGATTGACAGCGACAGTTGGCCAATCAGGTGGCGAGTTCGAGTGAGCCCGAATGAAGCCGAGTGCAGCCTGAGAGCCGCCGACAAAAGACGAACGGCAGCCATTGTTGTTGTCCGAGTGCCGTCACTTCTTAGTTTCGTTCTTAAAACGGTCTCAAACTTCTTTTTTGAGGCACGGAATTTACTATTAACATATCGTTTGGATAGAATTTAGTTGTTTAACTTCATATATGTGGTCAATTAATCATGACAGAGCCTATTTAAAAATATAAATTTAGAGAACCGGCAGGGGCGGGGAGTGACACGCATGTATCCCAATAAGGCAACCTATTTTCGGCATGGCCGTCCCAAAAGTCCCGTTGCGTCACATAGTCTGGAGCTCGTCAAAATGAACTGCCGATTGGCTGAAGGGGAAAAACGATCATTGGTTGAAGGGGTTGTCAGTCAACGGTATTACTCCCGCCCAACTCCAGCCCACAGCGAATATTGCAGAAAGGCGGTTCAGGCCAGACTCACTCCTGAAATCAAATGGAAATGAGATTTCCGGAGGGAGGGTTTACCAGGCTACCTGAGAGGGTCCTGAGGGCCTGAGGGTTGACAAAAGAGGAAACTGCCCATAAATTTGGTTCTCTGGTTTACTATTTTGACCACCTTTGTCCCCATGCTTTCACCTGACAGGTATTTGTCGAGAATACAACCCAAATAGGTAATCTCTTCTTTGCTAGAGATAATTGTGTCATCGACTTTGACCTTGAAATCATTTACCTCCATCTGTCTGAGGGAATGTTTGGTCCCAAAGAGAATGGATTCAGTTTTCCCAAGGTGTAGTGACAGTTTGTTATCGGTAAGCCAAGTACGGATTTTTGAGAGTTCATTGAAACATTTTTGCCTCTTTCATGACAATTTGGCCAATGTTTATTTTTTGTAATAGTATCGTTTGTTGATTACCTTTTACGCAGTACTAGTCTTATTATTTTTCTTCATTTTAAGTAAGTAGTTCGGAGAGGCTTATTGTCGGTATCAGCTGAGAATGGGTCTTATCCCGTAGCAATGTGCTAGACCAGTGGTTTTCAACCCTTTTTGTATCAAGGACCCCCAAATTGACACACATTAGCCCACGGACCCCCATTTGAAAAGATATGCCAGGGACTCAACCATTTTGATTTCTTGGGGGTCCCAATCTACACTGTATCATTATCATTAGTGTTCATTTAACTCTGAGAGTGTACAAATGGAACCAAATGGACCCGTTAGGATCCATTTGTTTCGATTTGTACAGTCTCAGAGTTACAGACACACAAGGTTCAATTTGGTTCCTAACTATTAATTTGTCTGGGGACCCCCTGGAAGCCCCTCAAGGACCACAGGTGGTCCCCGGACCACTGGTTGAAAACCACTGCGCTAGACCCCTGAGAGATGGATCGCTGAGGTGGAGCGCAACACCTACCATCAGGTACTTTGATAGGGGACCAGTAGGGACCTACTGGACCATTCAATAGGATGATCGGCTGCCCCGGGAGAGAAACTAGTGAAAATGACCGATCTACAAGCTCACAACACCCCAAAGTTGTGAACTTGTAGATCTGCCATTTCCACTGACTTTCTGTAGCACATTTTCACCAAGATTTGACCCATTTCTTGCCTATTTTTGCAGAATCTTGACCTGTAATGACTTTCCCAAAATGGGGAATACAGGGTGAATGTGGATAGCAGAAACTTATCAGCAACATTTGCAGATATTAGAACTCCAGCAAGCGAATGCGAGCCTGCATCAGGCGCTTAATATAATTGTTTCAAAATAGCAGATCTACAAGCTCACAAGTTGTGAGCCCGTAGATCGGCTATCCCCAAATCCTGTGTTTACAATATGGCTGAAGTACTTTTGAAAATAGCAGATCCACAAGCTCACAACTTGCTTGTGAGGTGGGTGGGTGGGGGGGGGGCATGTTGGGGGCGGACATGTGAGGGGGGGGGTCCTCTGCCGCTGACCCGGCAACATCACGTCTGACGTGCTTGCGTCTTGCACTTGCTCCTTATGCGCGGATCACCAAAGGAATCTCGGCTGCCAGACGCTAGCTGGCAATCTCTGTACCACCATGCTGCAGGCTGTAAGGAAAAGTAATCATTCCAGCCCGGTTCCCCCTTTCCCAAAAACTGGTCTAAAGGTGAGAGCTCTACCTAATGAGCTATCCGGACACAAATGATATAAAAATGTAATCGGACCCACAGTTTGAGAACCACTGGTCTATTGGCCCTTGTAGGCGCTTAACTCTTTCACTGCCAGAGTATATACATTAATAAACTCACCCACTGCCAGTGTTTTTAACCTTTTCAACTGGTCACAGAAAATTTTGATCCAGTATGATCCATGGTCGGACCGTCTGTGTGGACAAACGGGGTCTGTGGTCGATCCCCAGAGGAAAACCTTTTCACCTGCGAGGTAACTTTCCATGTCGCAGTCACGCTGAAAACAGCACAGCATATACCGTCAAAAATGCACGTCTTTCCCACCTCCCCAACTGGCCACAGAACATTTATATACATTATGATCGCTTGTCAGACCGTTGGCAAACAAAGGGGATCACTGTTCGTCGTCTAGAGAAATAAATGTATAACCGGAGCCACATGTTGAAAATAGGATGTCTCGCGAAATACAGTGGAAAAAAAGTCAACCCAATATATAAGCATTTCCAGGAAACCATTAAACAGGAAGTGGACGGAGGCGTAAATCTTCGGATGACGTTATTTCCGGATCCGGATGAGTGGAAAGTGAACCTGATCACTCGGGTGACAGAACAGCGCGATCTTTTATACTGTAAGACAAAGAATGAAAACTCGTCGACGGCAGGCTGCGCCATGGCAGAATTTGACAAGTTAACGGCTCTTTAACTCTTTGGCAAGCAAAGAGTTAAAAGAATGAACAAAGTCCTCCTGAACACACCGTCTTGTTGTCTTGTTTGTGAATGAAGACTATGTCCCGACACTGAGTGTACAGAGCAGGTTGTGATGGGGCCTAGAGTAGCTTGTCTAGTGTGTTATCATGTATTTTATAAACCTTTTGTTTTGAAAGGTGTTGTTTGATCCAAGTGTCTTTAATGGCTGCTGTAATCTTTGTGCCTTTGGGAACTTGATGGATATCGCGATGCATAGCTCTTATTGTTTAATATATTGTATTTATACACACTTAATATACATACAATATATAGTATGTATAAACTTACAAACGGTGTCTTCGGAAAATAACAGCAATTTGTTTGTACTATATGAAAGAGTTACACTAGTGTTGTAGACTTCAGCGTGCAACAATGTCACGCAGATGTGCAAATGCTATATTTGATTAAAATTGATTATTTCCTAATTGTTGCACCCTTAATCAGTTAAAACAAATCACTAATAAGGCCTTATGTCCTGATATCACAGTACTGTTTTTGCATCTCATCTACAAAAACAAAGGCAAGTTAACCACTAGTTGCCGAGTTGCTTTGGTAACAAAAAAACATGACATGCATGCATGGTAGTTATGTCTTGGTCAATTGCTAGCATCAAATACATTCCAGAGTGTCGTCCTAACCGGTAAAACTAGAATGTGAAATAAAAAAAGAAATGGTTCAAGTGCACAATATTATAATGTATGGTTAACATTGACCGCTAACCTGTAGTTCCACTATTACCGGGGGATCTCTGTTAACATAATGTGGATCATAGTAATAGTCATTACTATTACTTACGGCTATTTTGCCATTAAATGTAATAACAGACTCTGATTGGCTCTGATCGCTGGATATCCTACTATAATTCTAGTAACCTCTGTCTGTAGTGGTGAGTAGGTGAGTACGTGAGTACGTGAAGCTACCCGGTTCTCCTCAGTGGCTGGAGCAATTGCTCTGATTTTGCACACAGCCATTGACCATTACCATCTGAACTTAACTGTGAAACCCGTTTTTCAATTTCACCAAATCTCAGCTTCTTATTAGCGTTTTTGTGTCAAACACTGTCGCCATGGTTACGGGGCTGCCCAGCTATGGGACGAACTGCCTCCCGGGTTGCCAGATCATGTGCGCATATCCCCCCACGGATGCGTCGACCGGGTATGGTCTAGTAGATGTGGATACAAGGAAGCCCAGTCTGGATGTATTTGTTTTCTTGCGAGAAACGTTTGCTTCCAGTCATATGTGATGTTAAAAGGAAAGTTTCAGTAAGGCTGGTCCCTGGACTTGGCCTCTTGGAAACATTTTCAGAACACTAGCATCCCAATTCAGGGGGGCGAACATTCGGCAAAAATAGTAGATGTACACGCTCACAGCGCTTAACACTGTGACACATCTCGTCTACTAGATCTGTGGTTTTGCAAGGTTGAGAACCTTGTCTAAGGTCCATTCTTACACGGGCCTAAAGACTGGAATGAGGTGCCTCTACTAGTCAAGAGTCCTAGCCTGCACACTTGGGGTCATGAAATGGCTCCAGGAAAGGCAACCAAGAGTAGGCATAATATTGTTTATGTAATCTTTTACAAACTGTTTAGAATTATGTTTGCTTGAACTTTTGTCAATGCATGGATTGATATTGTTGTAATGTTTTATTTTCTGATACAGTGGAAACTATGTACAACTAATAATTATGTTGCTGTCGTGTGGAAATGTATGTCCAAAATCATTAAAAAACATTTTAAAATAGTGAAGATAGTTGATCTACAAGCTAACAACGTGTCGCATTGCGATGCGTTGTGAGCTCGGCTATTTTTACTACTTTGGAGTGACACTCTCTTGTATGATGAAGTAGGGCCTTAATTTACAACCAAAAAAAACTTTAAGTTGAAATATGGAGATACAGGGCTTCTACCCTGACAGCGCCAATTTGCAATATGTAAATATTTCAGCTGTAGTCTTACCTTTTAGATCAAGGACCACAATGGAAAAACAGACTTAATGTTATCGTGTGTATGTATGTATGTGTGTATATATATATATATATATATATATATATATATATATATATATATATATATATATATATATATATATATATATATATATATATATATATATATATATATATATATATATATATATATATATATATAATTTTTTTTTTTTTCTTTTTTTTTTTTTTAGCAATGCATGTTTGTCTTTTTTGATAATTGTCAAATAAAACGAATGTAAACACAATCAAGTGTTTCTCATTTTACTTAACATTTGACTTGCTCGTCGTCCTCTAGAGTTGTCCAGCCATGTCACTTGCAATATAAGCCCAAATACCAATCAAAATTATTCAGACCCCACAGCAAATTAGGTTTATTGGGACAATTAGCTGCCTGCAATAAACAAATAAAACAGCAATTTAAATAGCTCAACAAAACTCATAAGTGGTCTCTACACATTCAACACACTTTTAATGACTGCTACAGTCTCAAAATCATTCAGACACTTCATGACAAACCGATCAACCTCAAACTTGCCGTGTGAATCGCAGAGGGAGTGATTTGCAGAGTGGGAACTCGTCGGATTGGGAGTTGAATGTGGGAATCAATCCCCATATATAATCCCTGACAAAATGCAAAAACTGTCCGATCAAAGTCAGTTCTATGATGTCATATTGATGACATCAGGGATCTCCAAAAATGTGCATAAAACAGATGCAGGGATCCCCATAGTATGGGCATAAAAGATGGAAGCACAGACAGATGGGTGTCATGTTAAATTTACATTTAATTTTGTGCGCACGCATATGAACCCATAAGCCGAAGCAATGTGGTTAAATACTATGTGGTATTATTTGTACTAATATTTAATACAAAGTCACTGAATACAGATAAGAGACGCACCGCCCACCTTGGCTAACAAACAACACAGACCGTAATATTACGTTGATGTACATCTCTCTCTAGTCTGTCATTTCTGACATCCAACTTGGAGAGGAGAGAACACAACTTTACCTGAAAGATTGTTACACTTAATCCTCTCCGAATATTGACAACTACTTTGACACAAGGGGGAGGTGGGGACTTATGTACTTTGCGGAGCCCTCCGAAACTAGTGTAGTGAGCGAAGGACCTTCCGGCTCACATATAAAACCTTGTTTTAATTTTACATGTGGCACAGCGAAATATTGTCATCCATGGTCCTTATTTTCCCATTATGGGAAGGGACATTAAAGGACCACTTCACCCATTTCCAACCAAACCTTTGTTCCATCTAATGCTCCTAATGGTTCTAATTGTCCTAATTGTTCCTCACTAATATTACATTGTACTTTTATATACTTTTTTTTATCTCAGAGGAGGGCTGTGGACAGTTCAGAAACCCGCCTACCAGTGGCATCATCAATGGGGAATCCAAGATGATAGAAGCCATCGTTCTCGCATTAATAAAAATAAAACCTGTTTGAAATAACCAAATTTGCCTACCGATGTCACTGGTAGGCGGGTTTCTGAACTGTCCACAACCCTCCTCAGAGACACAGTGAGTAGACAAAATGGTAGCATATTAAAATGAGCATTAGTGAAGACCATTTATATGAAGATAGGTTGAGAATAGGTGAAGTGGCCCATTAATTAATCAGTGCTCTCTCGGTTGGGTAGAGGGAGACATATGACATAAAACCTACAGATTGTAGCTTTAGCTTGCTTGTCTTTTTATGTTGTACTAGCTTAACTATATTTGTCATTCAAATTTTACATTTACAAATCCTGACTCCTTATTATGTCAATGTTTTCTCAAAAGCAGTTTGGAGGCTGTGCATAATGTTATTACCAAAATGATATTGGCATGGTTGGAATCTCCTCTTTCTCAGTGTTTCCATAAAACGATTCTTGGCAATGGCATATTTGATGCGTTTGTTTGCATGCGTGTGTACAAATAGTTGATTGTCCTTCTCTTTTGTCTCAGTTAACTCTGGAATTGTGAACCACACCCACTCCAGGATGGGGTCCATCATGAGCACAGGCATTGTCCAGGGTACGTCCACCAGGGGATGACATTTAGCACAACGCCTACATGTAGCATTATATTAAGTGTAAACGGTGAGTTTTAAAATGGTTCCACCATTTTAAAACTCACCGTTTACACTTGGTGGAGTTCCCCCCCCCCCGCAATTTGTGTGATACCATTGTACAATGACAAACGGGATAGGCTTCAACCCACTTAAACCCCAGCATCCGTATTCTGGGGAAGACTTTCCCAGACGTTGGTGACAGGGTAGTTTCCCAGACGTAGACCAGGACTATACTTGGTATAGCCCAGAGGGACTCAATCAAGTATAGAAGTATAGCGTTTAAGTAGTTACGTGTTTTATCAGACTACTCAATTTAGTCAATACTTTTTTTTAAATATATTAAAATAAATAAAGGCAGCCGTGCCCTAAGTCTGAATTACAACAGACAAAACTCCCTAACTAATCCTGTAACTTGATTGTAATATCGTGTTTCTCTCCCTCCCACCTCCCAGGAGCCTCGACAGGCCAGGCGGCTAGCGGCAACACCCACTACCCTGTCACCAACCAGTTCACCATGGGGGGTCCTGCCATCTCCATGGCCTCGCCCATGGCCATCCCCAACACCGTGCATTATGGGAGTTAAAAAGACGCCAAGAGCTTCGCCCAAGAAGATCTCGCCCACTCAAGAAGCCCCCTCCCTCCTGGCATGACAAGACGACCTCCCCTACCCCCCCCCCCCCCTCCACTCACACACACACACACACACACACACACACACACACACACACAATCCGCTCTTCTTCGACCCATGGCGCTGCCCCCCCCCCCCCGCCAGCCAGCCAGCCAGCCAGCCAATCATCTAACTGCAGCTAAAAACCAGTAAACCAAAAGCAGTGCTGATAAGGCACTCTGTGTTGTGACTGGTCTTTAAAAACAATCTTGTGGTTTATCCGTCCTCCCTGTCAGCAAAGGCTGCTCCCACTAGTCGCTACGAGAGTTGTTCACTTCCTCTTTGCACCTCCCCCAGCATTCATTGGGACTTAGCCCCCCACCCCCCCTTGAACTTGATTTATACTTTGTCATGCAAAAAATAGGCGACCTACAATATATAGTCAAAAAAATACAGTATATAGTACAACAATACAATATATAGTACAAAAACTGCCGCCCTACAAGCTCACAATGCGTCGCAGACGCAACACATTGTGAGCTTGCAGGTCGGCTATTTTGACACGTGACGCCTTTTGTACGACGGAGCCTAAATTAGGGATTACCACACGTGTGCAAAACGGGACAATGAGCACAAGGAAGCAGGACTCAACCCCCTTTACAAATGCAGTTTGTCGGACTGGACTTTCGCCATGGCGCGCACGTGCACACGCACGGACACAACGTGGACTAGTGAAAGTCAAAATTGCAGGACTGTACCACAGACGTCATCTCTCGCTCACCCCGTTTACGGGGGCTTCCCTCTTTATGATCCGTCCTTCCTTTCTTCCTTATTGGCTCCTGTCCTTTTACCTTACCTTTAAAAAACATGTTTCTAGAAACATCACCTTCATCTCCTGGGAATGTTCTTTGCTAGCAGCACTGTGTTCGTCCACCGTCCTCTCGTCCAGTGGATGTCCCAAACGCTTTTCACACGGCAACGCTGGATTCTGCTCTTGTGCGTCACGTCAGATCCACAAACATTGAGAAGAACACAATATTCCCAAGGGAAACTTTGGTGTTTTCTTTTTTAAAACCTGGGCCCTGTTTTTGATCGTTTCGAATACAAATGAGGGGTGGGTGAAAACAATTATTGGAATTGGTTCCCTCCAGAAGTTCTGTATCCGGAAGAGCAAGCTGGTAATACAAACGTATGCAAGTTTAGTTTTTTTCACTTATCTTTTTCCCCCGGAAACGGCTGGAGATTTGTTTTCAGACAAATATAAGACAGTTTGCCCAAACAAAGGGGGGCACACAAAAAATCCAACAAATGCAAAGTTTCCGGCGGTAACTAAATGGACCAATTCCAATAATTATTTCACCCACCCTTTGTTTGTGGGCCAATTGCTCTAAACATGGAGCCCAGATTTAAAGAAAACAAAGTTCCCCTTTAAAGTTATTTATGTCAGAGCATCACTGCCCTACACCATGAAATTTAGAGGTAGACCTGAAAAGATGGACAGTAGAACACTAGACGTTATCATGTGTTTAACCATGGTAACCGCATCCTTCTCAGCTACTGTTATGGACTGCCATGTTAGTTTGAGCTTATTGTACCCACCCACACAAACTGATGTCTTTGGACAAACGGACCGGTCCCTTTTAAACGATTTCCCTGAGGTGTGGATGTTTTGTTGGGTTTTTATCGGCGGAGTGGAGCTAGTTGGTTGACCTGTAGGAATAACTCCTAGAAGGAAACTCCACCGAAGATGGAAAGCTGAGGTTGTGGTCCAGTGGTTCTAGCATTATTCAATTTCAAGGACCCCCATATCTCTGAGAGTGTCACAAATAGACAATCAAATGACACACTCAGAGTTACAGACCTGTAAGGGTCCATTTGGTTCCATGTGTAACACTCTCACGGTGCGTTTTAACAGCGGGCAATACTGGGCGACATCGTCCAAAAATATAATGAAAGTCTATGAGAGCCGGCGATCGGGCGAAGTGGGCGGGGGGGGGCGATGAAAGATGGATTTTCATTATCTTTTTGGGCGATGTTGCCCGGCATCGCCCAGTATCGCCCGCTGTTAAAACGCACGGTCAGAGTTACAGACCTGTAAGGGTCCATTTGGTTCCATGTGTAACACTCAGAGTTAGTCAGACCAGGAACCCTGAGGTACCCTGGACCACACTTTGAGAACCACTGGTCTAGTCCACATTTTCTCAACATCTGTTCCGGGGACCACTAGGGGTCCGGTTGGACCGTTTTGGGTCTGTACAAAAGGAACCATATGGACCCTTTAGGTCCCATTTGGTTCACTCTCAGTTAAATTAACACTGAGGATTTTACAGTGTAGAATTGGGGTCCCAGATCAAATCGGGGTCGGTGGTCTAATGCAGGGGTCCTCAAAGTGGGGTCCAGGGACTCAGGGTTCCTTGAGGGGGTTCTAAAATTCATCCTTACAAGTCTGTAACTCTGACAGTATGCAAATGGCCAAATGGACCCTTGCAAGTCTGTAACTCACAGTATGCAAATTAGCATACTGAGAGTTAAGGGGGCCACTTGAAATTTTTAAGTTTGAGAACCACTGGTCTAATGCATATCAAACCAGGCGTCCTTGAAATGAAAAAGTTGAGAATCAATGGCCCGGTCAGCAGCCATTCAAGCTCCCAAACCCAGGACGGCGTTAAGCCCGACGCGGGTTGGCAACCGTCCCAAGCGGACACAGAGGATTATCCCCCCTCCTTGGCAGATGGACATCCGTTAAGGACCAATAACCCCGCTTGTTCAGTCACAGTGGCGTTGGGATAGCAAGCTGTATCCTAAGTTTACATCCAGCTTCACATCCAACCTCCCCTCCATCCTTTCTGAGACTGACTCAAAGCAGAGAGGAACCAAACCCCCAGACCCCCCCCCCCCACACACACACACACACACACACACACACACACATATCGCAATCCCAACACCGCCCTCATCAAGTCGAGGAGAGAAAACGGACTTGAACGGACATGTAAAAGCATCGCTTCCATTCTCACAAAAAGAAGAAAAAAAACGTCAGACTGAGTTGCGTAGTTCTGGATTTAGATTTTTTTGAAAGGTCTAAGAGAGCTGGGGGGGAAAAAAGAAGAAAAGAAAAAAAAAACTTTGTAGGGCTAACCTTTTGTCTTTATTGTTTTATTTTGTTTTTTGTTTTTCTTTAACAAAAGACAAATGATTAAAAAGGAAAGAATTGAGGAAATTAAATGTGGTGGAGATGTACCAAAACTCATCCAGATTCACTTGTAGTACCTTAATTTGTTGGGTCAGATTGTTAAAATAGACTTGTCGACACTGCTGATGTCAAGTCATGTGGCGACTGTAGCTATCATCATGTCCTTTTTTTGCCATGGAATCATTGCTATGTGTTGTCAATTATTTTTTATTATGGAAAGTGTGCGAGGAAGACCATGATATGTCCTGTGTTGGTTGTTTTTCTATATCTTTCTCACTGAAGACCTTGTCTGTGCTGGGGGAATAATGCAACCTAGGTACTAACGTGCTCTTAGAATGGATTTGTCGGTGGAGATATTATGTTTTGGTTCAAAACAATTTGTTGTCGGGTGGAAACCTTGTAATGTCCAAGACCTTTTCAGGAAATGGAAAAAAAATCCTGTGTTCCAATGGATCCAATGTAGTTATTATTTAGTCACAAGCTCTTGTTAATACTTTTCATTGGTTCAATATTTATAAAACCCACAGACACAATCACTTTGACTTTGAAAATTGTTCAAAAATTATTGAGAAATAAGAGCTTGCAGAGATGGCTATTTTCGCGCAGCACTCTTATACGATGAAGGGCATTAATTTACCAAAAAAAAGCTGGAATCTGGAGATACAAGGTTTCTGTCCGTAGCAAATAGGCTATATTCATGGCAGCCATATTGGAAAGACATTGGGCCCCTTCCTTCCTTCCTTCACATGTGTTAGCAATGATACTAATGAAGGCGCTGTTCCATTCTGGTCAAACATAGTCGGGTATGCTGATATTGTGCAATGTGCATGTTGGTGGGTCCAACCATGGTTCCTTGAGGGGGTTCCAACTGGCCCCTTACGGGTGTGTACAAATGGAACCAAATAGACCCGTCCATTTGCACACTCAGAGTTTTGGTGCCCTTGAAATTAAAAAGATTGAGAACCCCTGTGCTACTAGGGGTGTGCCGATATATCGTCCCGCGATATATCGCGATACGTTTTCATGACGATATGTATCGTTTTGGGGGGGGGAAATATAGTTTTGAAAAATATAAAAAGGGTGACATGTTTTTTTTCGGGTCAGGTGTCACTATTGCCCTATTTGGATTCAAAACGGCTATTGTAGCTGAAAAACTACAAGTTTGCATGTCTGAATAATGCAAAAACAGAATTATTTGTTTGCATTTGCTTTTTTCTCCCCCATATATTTTCATAATAAAAAAGTGCGTATCGAAATCGTATCGAAGTTGTGAGCCCAATATCGTATTGTATCGTTTCGTGAAATTAGTGTATCGGTACACCCCTATGTGCTACACTAAATGGAACAAAGCCTTCATTAATTGGTAAAACCTGTGAAGGAACTAAGGCATAGCCCATTGGAAAGGAGAAAGAAGTGCTTTCTCGCATTGACTGGAGGCTAACTTCAGCGTTTTAATCCAATGGTTCTAAAAGTGAACCATTGGGGGTTCTTGAGGGGGTCTTGAAGGGGTTCCAATTGTTCCCCAGCTTAATTCATATATTATCAAAACCACTTTAACACACACCAGCAATTAAAGAAATAGCCGATCTACAAGCCAACAACGTGTTGTGAGGTTGTAGATTGGCCATTTCCCTAAAAAATCTTAAAGACTTGAATTTGTTTTAATATTTTTAAAACTTTTTAACCCATCTTGTATGGGGGTCCCTGGCACAAAAAAAGTTAGGATGGGGTCCTAAAATGTTTTATTCATTTGAGGGTCCTTGACATGAAAACTTTTAAGAACCAGAGTTTTGATCCACGCGATAGTGGGGGGTCTGGCAAAAGTGTTCCTAAGGCAGGGGTCTTCAGGGGGTCCAGGACCCCTAGGGGGACCTCAGTGATACTGCAGGGGGCCTGCCAAATCTTTGTGTGATATGGACTTTATTAATATTTTTACATTAACCACTTGCCATCCCTATTCTATGGGGAACATTGGCTGAAAATAGCCATTCTACATGCTCACAACGCGTTGTAGATTGGCCATTTGTACAGGGGCAAAAAAGCAGATCAAGTACAAATATGACAGGATATGTTGATACAACTAGATTCTGACAAGTCCCGGTTGGCCACTAGTCAGGAAGCTGGCCTTCTCCAAAATGGCAACTGCGATACAGGACGCTCCAATGAACTGCGCAGAGGCCAATGAGGTATCTAGGTTTCTATATCTATGGAATAGACCTCCATGTGAAGGAGAGGTCTTAATCAGGAGCTTATGCTCTATAATGAGCTGCTCCCTGTTTATTATTATCCCGGTTATTACTAATTTAAAAGGATTTAATTGACTACAGTAAATAAAGTAGTCTGTTGGTTTAATATACTGTGTGTGTGTGTGTGTGTGTGTGTGTGCGCACACACACTCACTCTGTGTGTGTGTGTGTGTGTGTGTGTGTGTGTGTGTGTGTGTGTGTGTGTGTGTATAATCGAGAAAAAAAAAATATGAACAGTAAACATCATATAAACGGGTAGAAATTGAAAATACAAATATGTACAGTAAACACATAAACGGGTAGAAAAAGAAAAAAGTGGGGTTAGGCTTTGACTTTTTACGGGGGCCAGTTCCGAATTGCAGCAACCTGTAAGTGCTCTTTGAGTGGGTTTGAAGCACCGTTGTGCGATAGAGAATAAATTTGGCTTTACGGGCTAAAACACTTTCAACCACATTGACACAGTCCTTCCTATTCTGGGCATGTGGTTATTTGTGAACATTTGGCAATAATGTGGTTAATTTGTATTTTTTCTGTGTATGACGAAGTATAGTTCAGGCTTAAAGGGGGTGCTAATGATATTTCTTAGTTAAAATAAGAGTTAAATAGCTCTATATTCTGATGGTAATCATTGCTATAGAGTGTTTGTTCAGTAACAGGAGTCTCCCTGTCTCTCCAGCTCTTTAATAAACTGAAAATAACATTTTCAGATAAGGATTCGAATTGCATCCAAACAGGAGAATTAACTCGTACAGGATAAAAGTGAGATTGGAGGTGATGAAACACATTGGCAGGCCCTTCCCTGATTGGATGACATTGGTGACCCACCTGAAAATGTATTTTCTGTTTATTAAAGAGCTAGGGAGACAGGCCACTGTTACTGAACAAACATAACAGTGATTACTGTCGCAAAATAGTTTTTAAACATTTGAACAAAGAACGATTTGTTTTAACCCAAAACTATGACTTCCACCTAGTTAACCCATTAAAACTAGGAACGCATCTGTGTGTAATCTTTTTATTTCTTTGGCTATTCAAAAATAGCAGATCTACAAGCTTTTACCCGTCTGTAAAAAGTTCCCTCTCCAGACCATGAATGCTATTGTTTTTAAATTGTGAAAATTGGTGCAAATCTTTGAATATATATATATTTTTTAAAGCAAACATTTTTAACTCAAATCTAGACAAATGCATATAATTTTGGGGGTCCTTCACATGAAAAATGTTTAAGAACCACTGATATATAGCGACATAAAAAAACTGTTAGGATTTAGAAGACATTTGTAGAAGCAAAGATTTGAGTTACAAATGTTAAAAAAATATATACATTCAAACGATTTGCACAAATGTTTTTTCAAAAATAGCCCAAAGAAATCTAAAAATGACACACAGATGCGTTCCCGGTCTTAAAGGGTTTTAAATGCCAGTACAACCTCGTGCACATAATGGTTTTTACAGCTCACTGGAAGATATCCAGGTGGGACTAACAGACTTACCTGTGATACTCTTCCCAAATAGGGATTCTAACCCATTAAGATCTGATGCCGATTCTACAAAAGCCTTAAAATCAGTGGTTCTCACACTTTCAAGATTTTTAGGGTGCCAAGAACAGGCACACAGTATACTGTACTACATAACCGTCATCACAACCGTCATCTTTCTAAATAGGAGACAAGTGCAGACAAAGAACAAGGGAGTTCCTGTCATTTGCATGGGTCTTCAACAGGGGGTCTGGGACACCTTAGGGGGTCTTTACAGTTATTACAGGGCCCCCCTGCCAGGAACATTTTTTCTTTACCCCAACATCCCTATTATGGGGGGAATATTTGGTGAAAATAGCAGATCTACAAGCTCACAACACGTGAGCTTGTAGATCGGCTATTCTCGGTGAAGAGCTTTGGTGTAGAGGCAAAGAAGAGCAGACAGAGCCAATGGTCAAGTGCAAACAAAAACCATGAATTTACGCAACACTGATGTTTATGTCTATGAAGCTTTCTATGAAATCTATGGAAAAGTTTAATCTGCAACACAATGTTATACAATATGTAGTGGGGGTCCCTGCTTCATCTCTCTCCCAGCTAAGGGGTCCTTGGCCTGAAAAAAACATTGAAGACCCCTGTGGTACAGCACTGTCTCAACGTCTGGCCCGTGGACAACCAGGGGTCTAAAAAGTTACACTTTTGGGTCTGTAATGCTGAAAATGCAACCAAATGGACCCTTATGGGACAAATGGAATGAAATTGTTTCCATTTATATATTTATTTATTTATTGATTAATTGATTTACTTTTATTTATACAGGTGAACAGGTACATGCACACATAGCCATCAAAGAGGGCTTGAGCCCCTGCCCTTCTACCCGAATGTAAAAAGTTCCCTCTCCAGACCATGAATACAGCATTTACTGTGAAACGAAAATGCCCCCTTTCCCTGCAGTATACCGAAAGCAGCAATCCAAGACAATAGGCTCTATGCACAGCAGCCACATTGGACAGAAATTGGGCCCCTTCCTCGCTTCCTTCACAGGTGTTACCAATGACACTAATGTTCCATTTAGTGTAGCACAGTGGTTCTCAAACCTTTTTAATTTCAAGGACCCCCCATAACCCTGAGAGTGTACAAATGGAACCGGGTCCATTTGGTTCCATTTGTACACTCAGAGTTACACCCTCTCAAGGAACCATGAGGGTCCCTGGACCACACTTTGAGACCCACTAGTATTTCTAGTGAGCCAACATGCACAATATCAGCACCCTGACTCTGTTTGACCAGAATGGAACAGAGCCTTCATTAGTGTCATTGGTAACACCTGTGAAGGAAGACAGAAGAGACCCAATTTGTCTCCAATGGCTGCTGTGCATGGAGCCTATTCCCCTTACTCACGTGACATCATTTCTCTTCCGGGTTCAGTGCTAGTGGTGATACATTGGATTTTCTCTCGTAGTTTAAACAAGCCGTCTCCAGACAATAGCCAGCAACTATTTATTTCGAAAGATAAAGTTAATTCTACCACTGTTCACTGTTTTGCCATCTTGTTTTCTTGATAATATTATCGTTTTTTTTACATTTTAACATTCATAAATTGCCTTAGACTGGCTTGATAATGTATGTAGCAATGCTAATTATACTACCCCTGCTGCCTGCCATGTGTGTGTGTAACACGTTTAGGCTTCTTGTTCTGGTTTTCTTTTTTATAAACGATAGGGAGTCGGTTTTGTTTTAAAACTAGAATGTATTTGTAATTACGGGGACAGAGCTCTGCTCTGTACACGTATTGTTATTGGCAGTATTCTGTCACTTCTTCTGCCACTTTTCGCAGTTCTGGCTGAACCGCGCTGTCGCTTTTTACGAAACTCGGCCATATGGTAGATGGTCATGAAAAACGATCAAAAAATAATTCTCACAATCTTTCGTCCAAAGGTGGCGCTATAGCACTCAATTGAAAATGCCAACTTTGACCAGGTACAACTCATGCCCTGTTTGACCTACAGCCATGAAACTTGGATACACATATGCGTCTCCTCATGCTGAACAACTTTCACCCTCTGACTTTTGACCTCTGACCTTTAGATCTCCCACCATTTTGAATTATATGAAAAACAGTCATTGGCTCCTAACTTCTGCATTTTTTCACTTATGGAAAATCCGTTGGAATTTTTTGTAGGCAGTGGTCCAAAGTTCAAGTGGTAAACGTTTCGTGCAGATTGCTCAAAAATCCCAGGAGGAGATAGATTTTACCTATTACAGTTTAAAGAAAATTATTCATCTGTGCCTAAAACATACATGCAGACTCACATTTCTTTGAAACTTTGCAGAAATGTACAGGGTCATTCCAAATATCACTGAAACCAATCTTACTCCAATTGGCCAAAAGGGGGCGCTATAGCAATTTTTTGAAAAGGCAGACTTTAAACAGGCATAAGTCATGCCTCGTTTGGCCGAAAGTCGTGAAACTTGCTTACACATGTGCCTTGACTCATGAGGAACACACGTATCGATTTGACCATTAAGCTCCGCCCTTAGATTGTCCGCAATTTTGAGCAGTTTGAAAAATACTTGTTTTGCCAGTTCTCGCTTAACCGTGCATACGCTTTTTACGAAACTCGGCCATATGGTAGATGCTCATGAAAAACTACCAAGAAATAATTCTCACACTCATTCGTCAAAGGGTGGCGCTATAGCACTCAATTGAAAGTGCCAACTTTGAACAGGTACAACTCATGCCCTGTTTGACCTACAACCATGAAACTTCGATACACACATGCGTCTCTTCATGCCCGACAACTTTCGTGGTCTGACTTTTGACCTCTGACCTTTAGATCTCCCACCATTTTGAATTATATGAAAAACAGTCATTGGCTCCTAACTTCTGCATTTTTTCACTTATGGAAAATCCGTTGGAAATTTTTGTAGGCAGAGGTCCAAAGTTCAAGTGGTAAACGTTTCGTGCAGATTGCTCAAAAATCCCAGGAGGAGATAGATTTTAACTATTACAGTTTTATGAAAATTATTCATCTGTGCCTAAAACATACATGCAGACTCACATTTCTTTGAAACTTTGCAGAAATGTACAGGGTCATTCCAAATATCACTGAAACCAATCTTACTCCAATTGGCCAAAAGGGGGCGCTATAGCAATTTTTTGAAAATGCAGACTTTAAACAGGCATAAGTCATGCCTCGTTTGGCCGAAAGTCGTGAAACTTGCTTACACATGTGCCTTGACTCATGAGGAACACACGTATCGATTTGACCATTAAGCTCCGCCCTTAGATTGTCCGCAATTTTGAGCAGTTTGAAAAATACTTGTTTTGCCAGTTCTCGCTTAACCGTGCATACGCTTTTTACGAAACTCGGCCATATGGTAGATGCTCATGAAAAACTACCAAGAAATAATTCTCACACTCATTCGTCAAAGGGTGGCGCTATAGCACTCAATTGAAAGTGCCAACTTTGAACAGGTACAACTCATGCCCTGTTTGACCTACAACCATGAAACTTCGATACACACATGCGTCTCTTCATGCCCGACAACTTTCGTGGTCTGACTTTTGACCTCTGACCTTTAGATCTCCCACCATTTTGAATTATATGAAAAACAGTCATTGGCTCCTAACTTCTGCATTTTTTCACTTATGGAAAATCCGTTGGAAATTTTTGTAGGCAGAGGTCCAAAGTTCAAGTGGTAAACGTTTCGTGCAGATTGCTCAAAAATCCCAGGAGGAGATAGATTTTAACTATTACAGTTTTATGAAAATTATTCATCTGTGCCTAAAACATACATGCAGACTCACATTTCTTTGAAACTTTGCAGAAATGTACAGGGTCATTCCAAATATCACTGAAACCAATCTTACTCCAATTGGCCAAAAGGGGGCGCTATAGCAATTTCTTGAAAATGCAGACTTTAAACAGGCATAAGTCATGCCTCGTTTGGCCGAAAGTCGTGAAACTTGCTTACACATGTGCCTTGACTCATGAGGAACACACGTATCGATTTGACCATTAAGCTCCGCCCTTAGATTGTCCGCAATTTTGAGCAGTTTGAAAAATACTTGTTTTGCCAGTTCTCGCTTAACCGTGCATACGCTTTATACGAAACTCGGCCATATGGTAGATGCTCATGAAAAACTACCAAGAAATAATTCTCACACTCATTCGTCAAAGGGTGGCGCTATAGCACTCAATTGAAAGTGCCAACTTTGAACAGGTACAACTCATGCCCTGTTTGACCTACAACCATGAAACTTCGATACACACATGCGTCTCTTCATGCCCGACAACTTTCGTGGTCTGACTTTTGACCTCTGACCTTTAGATCTCCCACCATTTTGAATTATATGAAAAACAGTCATTGGCTCCTAACTTCTGCATTTTTTCACTTATGGAAAATCCGTTGGAAATTTTTGTAGGCAGAGGTCCAAAGTTCAAGTGGTAAACGTTTCGTGCAGATTGCTCAAAAATCCCAGGAGGAGATAGATTTTAACTATTACAGTTTTATGAAAATTATTCATCTGTGCCTAAAACATACATGCAGACTCACATTTCTTTGAAACTTTGCAGAAATGTACAGGGTCATTCCAAATATCACTGAAACCAATCTTACTCCAATTGGCCAAAAGGGGGCGCTATAGCAATTTTTTGAAAATGCAGACTTTAAACAGGCATAAGTCATGCCTCGTTTGGCCGAAAGTCGTGAAACTTGCTTACACATGTGCCTTGACTCATGAGGAACACACGTATCGATTTGACCATTAAGCTCCGCCCTTAGATTGTCCGCAATTTTGAGCAGTTTGAAAAACACTTAAACCCAGGATTTTTCAGCTATTTGCGTGAAACTGTATCATCTGTGTGATCTCCTTTTTCACAGTTACTTGTCTGTTGGGCCAATGGCGTCTCCCTTAAATGAATGCCTCACAAACTCAAGGTCGCCAGTTCAAGCCTCACTTGATGTAGACTTAATTTAAGTTGAATTGCAAACAACATGACTGTATCAATGAATACATGTGCAAATGGTAAAGATAACCTGAAATGCTTATTTGAGAGTACGTTTTTTACGTATGACATACTTCATTCTGAAAATAGCTGATCTACAATCTCACAACTTTTCATGGTTTTTGAGCTTGTAGATCGGCTACTTTCATTAGTTTTGGTTCTGAGGAGATGTACAATTTCTTCATTGGTAAATGGCTTGTGAACGAGTGATCTTAGTGTTAGTGAAACAGGGGCTTGGTTCATGAAAGAAGGCAAGAGTTTATGATCTTCAACAGACAATATCAGCCTGGACAAAGCTATAGCACTATAGGTAGTGTTGCAGCCTATTAGTCTGAAGGTTGAGAGTTCGAATCCTGTTAATGGCAGTAGGTTGAGATGTCCAATCAAACCATTATGTTTCCATCTCTCTCTCTCATCAATCTATTGTTTCCATGTCACTCTCTCTCTCTTCAATCTATTCCGTTTCCATGTCTCTCTCTCTCTCTATTCACTGGCCCCGTATTATCGCTGCTTGCAGCTATATTACGAATTGTTTTTCGCTCCCTCTCAATTCAAGGCTAATCTTAGTTCTGGCTTAACCGTGCTGTCGCTTTTTACGAAACTCGGCCATATGGTAGATGGTCATGAAAAACGATCAAGAAATAATTCTCACAATCTTTCGTCCAAAGGTGGCGCTATAGCACTCAATTGAAAATGGCAACTTTGAACAGGTACAACTCATGCCCTGTTTGACCTACAGCCTTGAAACTTGGATACACATATGCGTCTCCTCATGCTGAACAACTTTCACCCTCTGACTTTTGACCTCTGACCTTTAGATCTCCCACCATTTTGAATTATATGAAAAACAGTCATTGGCTCCTAACTTCTGCATTTTTTCACTTATGGAAAATCCGTTGGAATTTTTTGTAGGCAGTGGTCCAAAGTTCAAGTGGTAAACGTTTCGTGCAGATTGCTCAAAAATCCCAGGAGGAGATAGATTTTAACTATTACAGTTTTATGAAAATTATTCATCTGTGCCTAAAACATACATGCAGACTCACATTTCTTTGAAACTTTGCAGAAATGTGCAGGGTCATTCCAAATGTCACTGAAACCAATCTCACTCCAATTGGCCAAAAGGGGGCGCTATAGCAATTTTTTGAAAAGGCAGACTTTAAACAGGCATAAGTCATGCCTCGTTTGGCCAAAAGTCGTGAAACTTGCTTACACATGTGCCTTGACTCATGAGGAACACACGTATCGATTTGACCATTAAGCTCCGCCCTTAGATTTTCCGCAATTTTGAGCAGTTTGAAAAATACTTGTTTTGCCAGTTCTCGCTTAACCGTGCATACGCTTTTTACGAAACTCGGCCATATGGTAGATGCTCATGAAAAACTACCAAGAAATAATTCTCACACTCATTCGTCAAAGGGTGGCGCTATAGCACTCAATTGAAAGTGCCAACTTTGAACAGGTACAACTCATGCCCTGTTTGACCTACAACCATGAAACTTCGATACACACATGCGTCTCTTCATGCCCGACAACTTTCGTGGTCTGACTTTTGACCTCTGACCTTTAGATCTCCCACCATTTTGAATTATATGAAAAACAGTCATTGGCTCCTAACTTCTGCATTTTTTCACTTATGGAAAATCCGTTGGAATTTTTTGTAGGCAGAGGTCCAAAGTTCAAGTGGTAAACGTTTCGTGCAGATTGCTCAAAAATCCCAGGAGGAGATAGATTTTAACTATTACAGTTTTATGAAAATTATTCATCTGTGCCTAAAACATACATGCAGACTCACATTTCTTTGAAACTTTGCAGAAATGTACAGGGTCATTCCAAATATCACTGAAACCAATCTTACTCCAATTGGCCAAAAGGGGGCGCTATAGCAATTTTTTGAAAATGCAGACTTTAAACAGGCATAAGTCATGCCTCGTTTGGCCGAAAGTCGTGAAACTTGCTTACACATGTGCCTTGACTCATGAGGAACACACGTATCGATTTGACCATTAAGCTCCGCCCTTAGATTGTCCGCAATTTTGAGCAGTTTGAAAAACACTTAAACCCAGGATTTTTCAGCTATTTGCGTGAAACTGTATCATCTGTGTGATCTCCTTTTTCACAGTTACTTGTCTGTTGGGCCAATGGCGTCTCCCTTAAATGAATGCCTCAAAAACTCAAGGTCGCCAGTCCAAGCCTCACTTGATGTAGACTTAATTTAAGTTGAATTGCAAACAACATGACTGTATCAATGAATACATGTGCAAATGGTAAAGATAACCTGAAATGCTTATTTGAGAGTACGTTTTTTACGTATGACATACTTCATTCTGAAAATAGCTGATCTACAATCTCACAACTTTTCATGGTTTGTGAGCTTGTAGATCGGCTACTTTCATTAGTTTTGGTTCTGAGGAGATGTACAATTTCTTCATTGGTAAATGGCTTGTGAACGAGTGATCTTAGTGTTAGTGAAACAGGGGCTTGGTTCATGAAAGAAGGCAAGAGTTTATGATCTTCAACAGACAATATCAGCCTGGACAAAGCTATAGCACTATAGGTAGTGTTGCAGCCTATTAGTCTGAAGGTTGAGAGTTCGAATCCTGTTAATGGCAGTAGGTTGAGATGTCCAATCAAACCATTATGTTTCCATCTCTCTCTCTCATCAATCTATTGTTTCCATGTCACTCTCTCTCTCTTCAATCTATTCCGTTTCCATGTCTCTCTCTCTCTCTATTCATTGGCCCCGTATTATCGCTGCTTGCAGCTATATTACGAATTGTTTTTCGCTCCCTCTCAATTCAAGGCTAATCTTAGTTCTGGCTTAACCGTGCTGTCGCTTTTTACGAAACTCGGCCATATGGTAGATGGTCATGAAAAACGATCAAGAAATAATTCTCACAATCTTTCGTCCAAAGGTGGCGCTATAGCACTCAATTGAAAATGGCAACTTTGAACAGGTACAACTCATGCCCTGTTTGACCTACAGCCTTGAAACTTGGATACACATATGCGTCTCCTCATGCTGAACAACTTTCACCCTCTGACTTTTGACCTCTGACCTTTAGATCTCCCACCATTTTGAATTATATGAAAAACAGTCATTGGCTCCTAACTTCTGCATTTTTTCACTTATGGAAAATCCGTTGGAATTTTTTGTAGGCAGTGGTCCAAAGTTCAAGTGGTAAACGTTTCGTGCAGATTGCTCAAAAATCCCAGGAGGAGATAGATTTTAACTATTACAGTTTTATGAAAATTATTCATCTGTGCCTAAAACATACATGCAGACTCACATTTCTTTGAAACTTTGCAGAAATGTGCAGGGTCATTCCAAATATCACTGAAACCAATCTCACTCCAATTGGCCAAAAGGGGGCGCTATAGCAATTTTTTGAAAAGGCAGACTTTAAACAGGCATAAGTCATGCCTCGTTTGGCCAAAAGTCGTGAAACTTGCTTACACATGTGCCTTGACTCATGAGGAACACACGTATCGATTTGACCATTAAGCTCCGCCCTTAGATTTTCCGCAATTTTGAGCAGTTTGAAAAATACTTGTTTTGCCAGTTCTCGCTTAACCGTGCATACGCTTTTTACGAAACTCGGCCATATGGTAGATGCTCATGAAAAACTATCAAGAAATAATTCTCACACTCATTCGTCAAAGGGTGGCGCTATAGCACTCAATTGAAAGTGCCAACTTTGAACAGGTACAACTCATGCCCTGTTTGATCTACAACCATGACACTTCGATACACACATGCGTCTCTTCATGCCTGACAACTTTCGTGGTCTGACTTTTGACCTCTGACCTGTAGATCGCCCACCATTTTGAATTATATGAAAAACAGCCTTTGGCTCATAACTTCTGCATTTTTTCACTTATGGAAAATCCGCCGCTTTTGTTTTGTCGGCAAAGGTCCTAAGTTCATGTGTAAAATGTTTTGTGCAGATTACTCAAAAATCCCAGGAGGAAATAGATTTTAACTATTGCAGTTTTATGAAAATTATTCATCTGCCCCTAACACATACATGCAAGACTCACATTTCTTTGAAACGTTGCAGTAATGTAGAGAGTCATTCCAAATATCACTGAAACTAATCTCACTCCAATTGGCCAAAGGGGGGCGCTATAGCAATTTTTTGAAAATGCAAACTTTAAACAGGCAAAGTCATGCCTCGTTTGGCCGAAAGTCGTGAAACTTGCTTACACTTGTGCCTTGACTCATGAGGAACACATCTATCGCTTTGACCAGTAAGCTCCGCCCTTAGATTGTCCGCAATTTTGAGCAGTTTGAAAAACACTTAAACCCAGGATTGTTCAGCTATTTGCGTGAAACTGTGTCATCTGTGTGATCTCCTTTTTCACAGTTACTTGTCTGTTGGGCCAATGGCGTCTCCCTTAAATGAATGCCTCACAATCTCAAGGTCGCCAGTTCAAGCCTCACTTGATGCAGACTTAATTTAAGTTGAATTTCAAACAACATGACTGTATCAATGAATACATGTGCAAATGGTAAAGATAACCTGAAATGCTTATTTGAGAGTACGTTTTTTCAACGTATGACATACTTCATTCTGAAAATAGCTGATCTACAATCTCACAACTTTTCATGGTTTGTGAGCTTGTAGATCGGCTACTTTCATTAGTTTTGGTTCTGAGGAGATGTACAATTTCTTCATTGGTAAATGGTTTGTGAACGAGTGATCTTAGTGTTAGTGAAACAGGGGCTTGGTTCATGAAAGAAGGCAAGAGTTTATGATCTTCAACAGACAATATCAGCCTGGACAAAGCTATAGCATTATAGGTAGTGTTGCAGCCTATTAGTCTGAAGGTTGAGAGTTTGAATCCTGTTAATGGCAGTAGGTTGAGATGTCCAATCAAACCATTATGTTTCCATCTCTCTCTCTCATCAATCTATTGTTTCCATGTCACTCTCTCTCTCTCTTCAATCTATTCCGTTTCCATGTCTCTCTCTCTCTCTATTCACTGGCCCCGTATTATCGCTGCTTGCAGCTATATTTAGACTTGTAATCAGACATGACAGAAGAAAGTCCTTTAACATCCCTGTGAAATAAGAGACAATTAGGAAATAACCTGACTTGATGCATTTAATGTTTACATGCAGAGTTCAGTTCTGAAAAGTTGAATGATAGACAAGTAAGCTATTTTATGAGGCGACACTATGAAAATGATATTGCATGTTTTCATAGCCTAGCTCTCATGAAAAAAAAATTGCCGGAGCACGTATGCTCAGCTGATGTTTTCATTGTAGACCTGCAACAACTGATTACTCCTTCCTTCAAGGCATCCTCCTCCTTGAGCCAAGACTAAACTTGACCTACCTCAACTATACAGGTATATGAATTATTTGATTAACCACTAATAAGATACATTAATCCTCAGTGGATACTGGATTTAGATTATTGTTTATCATGTATTTTTTTCTAACTATGTATAATCACTCACCATACTGACTCTTAATCTCCTGATTGATTGATTGAATACTTTATTAACATTTTGCAAAAGGTACAGTGGTACGATTATATAGTGAAGCTAAAGGGATAAAACAAAGTTTCCATTGCCATTGTATCACTGGAAAGATTGTTCTCAAAATCTTAATCATTCTAAACCATTTCCATGTAGATCATTATTGTTGCTCTTTCTTTTCAGATTATGGAATTCCCTAACACATTTTCCGCACATCCGGTTCAATATGTAGATCGACTAGTTTTCGCGTACATCAGGTTACAAACAAGAAAAAGGCTACAAGAACAGTACCTGTTTGATAGTGAAAGGTAAAGTGCTTTTGTCCTTTTTAGCTCAAATGTAAGCAAAGATGCTAGGATGAACATTCATGTTGTCTTTCTATTTTCCAAAATAAAAACATTGCAGAGAGCATACCATATTATTGATTAGGTTACTGTAGCACTTCCTGCAAACTAACACCATTCTATTTTACTGCGGTAGCGGATGTGGAATTGATACATATTAAGCTGTGGACCCCCATCTGAATAGATTTTGTGCCAGGGACGCTGCAGAAGAAAAGCGTGTAAAAGTTTGTCATAATAATTCCAAAATTCATATTTGAAAATAGCAGATCTACAAGCTCACGGCACTGAGCTGAGCTTTATAGTGGTTAAACTGATTGTTATGCTATATTCATTAATTCTGCTGGGGACAACCCACTCAAGGACCCCTCTTTGAGAACCACTGAGCTGTAGAATCTGTATCATAAAGTACAAATACAGTAATATGCATGCTTAATCTTGCACACTTCTTCCCAAACAATGGAACACAGTCTCTAATGTAGTTGATCATGGTGTGACGGTGAGAGGACGATTTCACCGGTCAATGAATATGTAGACACCAATGTCTCGTTCTTGTCATGTAGACACCAGTGTCTTGTTGAGATTCTGAATTCTTAACTCCCCTGAGTTAAACCAATCCAGTGACTTCGATTGGTGCAGGCTGAGCATGCAGGCTGAGCATGGATCAGATTGTAAATAACATTATTTAATGATTTCACTGCATACAGTTTTCAAAACAGTATAGTCTAATTACATTTTAAATCATCCTTAACCCTTAAATTCAATCAATTCTTTCAATGGACTAAAATCTTGTTTTATTTGATGGCCTTATCCTGCCCTTGGCCTTTTTGCCCTAAAAAAATTTACAACACCAAAGGCCAAGTGTTCTTGCCCCTATAATGACGAAATTTCCCTATTAACAGGTGACACTTTCGGAAAAGGTTCCTGTGGAACTGGAACGCACGTTGCGCTCTTGCCCTGCGGGGAAGGCACTTTGTAACCACATAGTGGCATTTCTTTTTCACACTCACCCATAACAGTAATTCAAAAAGTGAAACTTTCATATTTTCTAGATTCATTACACATAAAGTGAATTCACTTGAATGAATAAATAGAGGGAAAAAACTTTTCAACAATATACCATTTTTTTGGGATGCCACCACACACAAGCTTTCTTGATTGATTGAATATTTTATTAGGCAGAAATGTAAAAACAGCACAAGTACAGTTAAAACAATTTGTCTAAATGGTCCGTCCAAAAAAGTCCTTGTGGTTTCCATTGAGGTCAAAGTCAAGGGGGTCAAAGGAAGGGTGGGGGGGGTCGTCTATCTAAGGAAGTAGCTTGACGGCGAAACACGTCCATGAATGCTGCCCGTGCTTGAATAAAAAGTACCAGAATGACCTTGGAGTGCTGGCTATTTTTCCCATCATTATGAGTCTTCTTAAGCCGTGCACCTGGCAAGTTGTATCTAAAATGTACTGAGTGTGCTGTTTTTTTTTGTTTCTGCTATGTACCTGTATAGTACCTTGGGAGTCAGTGCCATTGCCTCTGGCATGCACCAGCTCCTTGCAAACCTGGCACCGGCCAAGGACACAGGTCAGATATTAATGTTTTGTTTGATGTTGAACAAACCGTTTGTATTATCTTGTCAATTGATTATTCATCATTATTATATTATAGGGGATTGCACCAGAGTCTACTGATGACATGGAGGTGCGTAAACCAGTGCCAAGGACAAAAGATAGTGTCAGGACTGGAGTTTAATAGAAAGTTTGAGGATCCAATGGAGTTAGCTGGTTTTGTCAGAAGCGCTTTTTAATGCTTTTCATTGGTTCAATATTTGTTTTACCAACACACGTAAAGGGTGTTCAATGGCCGTGATTTATGGAAAAATGCAAAAGCGTCAAAATGGAGTTAGCTGGTTTCTGCCGGACAGCAACGAGCTCTCACCTGTACAATAATTATAATGCATTTCTAACATGACATATATATTAGATATACCATTCTTTGGGAATTTATTATTTGTTATTAGTACCAGGGTTTGGGGGAAGCTTAAATATGAGTTAATTAAAACACTAATCAAGAGCCTCAAGGATGTGCCGTTATAAAATAAATATAGAGCACCAGTGATGAACACAGCATTATCAATGTTAATTGGGTCCATTTGAAAACTGTCACTCAGGATTTGACAGCAACAGCCTGATGAAATGATCATGCTAAAATCATGGCACAATGCATTTTGACATTTTCTGATGAAATGGGTTATGATGGCTAAGAACATGACAAAGGGAAATATATTGAAAGGCTAGTGTCCAGGTGCAGGACAAACAATACTGTTATACTGTTTATTGTTTGAATCAACGTTTCCGTCACACGAGGCTTTTCTAGGAAGATCCTTGTGTGATCAAAACGTTGATTCGAGTGATAAACAGTGGAGCTTATTTTTTGCCAGTGTATTGCCTGATCTTGACTTTAACTGACAGCCTTGCGTGATGCATGACGGCCATGCATCATTTCATATATGCATCATATGTTGTAATACAAGTAGGCTACAACTATCATGTGATTATAACTGTTCATGATGATCTACTGCCTTACCATGATCACTTTTAATTATGTGTCGTTCCCCCCTTGTGGACAGCAAGTGTCATAACAATACCAAGACAACCAACGTGCCCTCAGACAGCAATGAATTAACAATGGAGCAAAGAGAAACCACTGTAAACATGCTTACTTCTTCAGCAACTTAATTTATTGACAGTATAAAGACATACATTTTAAAAGATTTTCTATACATTTTAGTACTACAGTGCCTAATCACCCTATGACTGTAAATTTAGTAAGCCTACTACAGTACCTAATTCAGCCCTACCAAGACCAGCCTCTTATATTATAATATCATGTTATGCAATGGATAATTAACATTCATAAATTTATGAATACGTCCATAAATGTATGAATGTTAAAATGTAAAAAAAACGATAATATTATCAAGAAAACAAGATGGCAAAACAGTGAACAGTGGTAGAATTAACTTTATCTTTCGAAATAAATAGTTGCTGGCTATTGTCTGGAGACGGCTTGTTTAAACGTGAACACAGCTTCTGAACCATTCCTTAGCTCCATGGATACTGGACTAAATATTGGACCCAATCATCACAAGCCACACAATATGTACAAGATTTTCATACTAAAATGGCTTTTTTCAGAGACACAAATTAGGAGAAAATCTACTTTGTTATCGACCTTTCTCTATCCCATCAACACACTCTCAATATAGTATGTGAAAATCATTATGGACATATTAAAAATTAAATAAAATGTGTGTTCCAATGCTCAATAATATAATGTTCCATTATTAACTGTCTTGGTTGATGGGGTATGATTTGGGAATCATAACATTTTGCTAAACATAACATTCATGCTAATTTTCTAAACATACTATGGTATATAGTGGTAAAATATATACCTTTATAAGGTATATATAATATTATATATATATATATATATATATATATATATATATATATATATATATATATATATATATATATATATATATATATATGGTTAACATTGAGCAGGAGCACATCTAGCATAAGACTGAATAATGTGTGTTTGTAGTGGGAATTTCATAGGTTTCTTAAAAGCATCTTTGCCAATAACAGTTTGCTTTCAAACATGTAAAGCATTTATTTTCTTTAATGAAGAAAATACACGAATACACATCCACATGACGTTGTCAGCCGGGGAGGGGGATTGTGGTGGGGAGGTTGGGGGAGAAGACAACCATGCCTACTTAGGAGACCATTTGTAGGATTTGTGTACCACTTCGGTCCGGGTACTAAAGTATAATTGGTGTCCGCGTCAAGAACAGAAACGGAAAACGAAAAAACCACTTCAATTTCCGTTTATTGCATGGGCGCACGGATTGAAAAACGGAATAACCACTTGAATTTTCCTATTCTCGTTCTAGGGAGAAAACCAACATAGAGTGTGTCAGAATGGACCTAAACGGACCGTTTACTGCATGAGGCACAGGATCCACAAAACGGGAAAACCAAATGTTTTCCGTTTCTGTTCTTGACGCGGACTCCAATTATACTGTAGTACCCGGACCCACTTCGCCTCTAGTGGCTCCAATGGAGAATGCGTATCTTGCTAAATTAACAATCTTTGGCTCGATGCACAGCAGCCATATTATCACTTCCTTCACAGGTGTTACCAATGATACTAATGAAGGCTCTGTTCCATTTAGTGTAGCACAGTGGTTTCCATGACCCCCATAACTCTGAGAGTGTACAAATGGAACCAAATGGACCCGTAAGCACAGCAGCCATATTATCACTTCCTTCACAGGTGTTACCAATGATACTAATGAAGGCTCTGTTCCATTTAGTGTAGCACAGTGGTTTCCATGACCCCCATAACTCTGAGAGTGTACAAATGGAACCAAACACTCTCAGAGTTACACACCCGTAAGGGGGCATTTGGAAGCCCATGAGGGTCCCTGGACCCCAACTGTAGACCCACTGGTGTAGCAGAGTGTTTCCAGTGGGCCAACATGCACAACATCAGCACCCTGACTCTGTTTGACCAGAATGGAACAGAGCCTTCATTAGTATCATTGGTAACACCTGTGAATGTCTTCATAATATGGCTGCTGTGAATAGAGCCTATTTACTGGGAGACGGTCTGCTGGCCACAGCCTCAAAGAGGGGAACAGGTGGAATGTTCTCGCTGGCAGGGGGAAAGCAGAGTTAAGAGTTAAGACTAGTTTGTCAAAAATGATTTTATTTTTGTCACACTGTCCCGCATAGCAAGGTTTGCTAACCCCAGTCATGTGACAAAACATAAAACTCATGATTCTTGAGTCAAGAATGAGGGCACGCACAAGCGCACACAAACCTGGGCAGGAGGAATACGTCCATAAATGTTTATCCACGTACTGTACAGTATGCATCAATATGTATTCAGCATTTTACAATTATTCAGTGTGAAGCAAAGAAAGGAGTCTAATGATTTAAACTGTTGTGAACCGTCGTAGGACCACTGCGTGTATGCATGCATTTTCATTTTCACCTCCGACACCGCAGGTCTTCTTCCTTGCAGAGCAATTGGAACACAGAAATCATGTTATCAAGTACAGCAGGCAAATAAACCAAGTTAAAATAAAGGAAAAGACAAAAGTCCTAGCTCGGTACCGATGTGTAGATAAGAGCTTTATTGTCATTGCATACACAACGAAACATAGTTTGGTACCTCTGCAGACAACAACAGTATTAAAAGAAGAGCACTGAACATTGAAGGAACAATAAAAAACCTTGGTCAAAGTCAGGTCAGTCAGTCCCACAGTAATTTTAAAATAAATAAAAACAAGGATAAAGTAATTAAGAAAAGAATAAGGAATCATCATTCCCAGTAGCCTAAGCAACACTGTTGGCATTAACATATAATAATAATAATAATGAATTGCATTTTTATGGCGCTTTTCTAAGTACTCAAACTTACTCAAAGCGCTCTTACAATGGTTCATTCATTCATTCAGGGAGGGGACATTGGGAGGTGGAACACATATACATTATTGCACTTGCTCAGTAGTCTACACCAACGCACTGTCATCATGATCAGGGAAACAAAATCCATGGTGTGTTCATATTTAGTTCATATTTGGCGAGTACGCGTGCGTGATTGAGAGTCAGAATCCAGCAGACTTTTTACAGCCCTTGGAAAAAAGCTGTTGGACAGCCTATTTGTCCTGGTTCTAACCACCTTCAGTCTGCCCGAGGGCAGGGTCTCGAACAAGTGGTGGCTGGGGGGTGTGGGGTCCTCGAGAATTCTCGAGGCTCGCTTGTGGAGACGGCGTGAGTGAACGTCACACAGATGAGGCAGTTCTGCACCGATAATCCGCTGTGCAGTCTTAACCACACGCTGCAGATCTTTCCTCTCTACATCGGTGCAGCTTGAATACCACACTGTGCAGCCGTAGGTCAGGATGCTCTCGATAGTGGAGCGATAGAAGTTAATGAGCAGGTTCTGTGCAAGTCCGTTGCGTTTTAGTGTCCTCAGAAAAAAGAGGTGTACTGATTTGCGTGAAATTTGGATACAATCTGAAGGAGTAATATCCAAAAATGTGTTTTACATAAGTTGACCTCCTGGTGGTGCTATAAAAGGCATTTGTGAAAAATGCAGGGCAAAGGTTTATTCCTTGACCTTGGATTGCACATGCAAAGTTTTACACAGATCGTGTAGTTAGGTAAAAAGACAAATCGGCCTGTTATAGCGCCACCATGAGGCTGATTTGAAATGTTTCAAGTGCAATTTCTTCCTCGGCCTAACGGGAATGTGCGTGCAAGATTTCACGGAAATTGCATGCTGTGTTTGTGATTTGAGGCATTTTGTTCAAAATGAGCACTCCTGCAAGCCATTCTTAGCTAATCAGGATGGAATATGAAACATCTGACAGACACATTTCGTGTAATGATTATAGAGATACTGTGTACCGATTTGCATGATGTTTGGATAAAAGCTGTAGGAGTAGTCAACAAAAAATGTTTTGCAAGAAGTGGCCTCCTGGCGGCGCTATAACAGGCCCATGGGAAAAATGTTGGCCAGAGGTTCTGCCTGTCATTTAATGTCACTATGAATTGAGTACAAAGGACCCCAATGAAAACAAGCCAATTTGAGGCTTTCTTGGGTTTTAAAATTCCTGACCTCGTATTGAACTGTACTTTCAAGGTGTTTGTTTTCTGCAAACCTTCTAACAAAGTATTCAATCAATCAATCTCCCATAATATACACAATCACAAAAAAAAGGTTTGTCCTATACTTTGCCATGTGAAGCAATCCCTCACCTGTCCATTTGGCTGGGATTTCCACTCTAACCAGCAGATCTACAACGATGTACAGGAGGGAAGAGTTCAATGCATTACAACTCTGGATAATCTTCACAGAAACCAAATATTAAACAAACAAAATGCCATTTGGTCTGGAGGAAAAAGTCGTATTGCCAGGCAATACTTGCTTGACAACTAGTGTTGCCATGGCGATACTGACAATAATGACGGCGGCCATGGTTCAACCTCTTGTGGTCAGCTGCTCAATAGGAAATGTATTTCCGTTCAGAGACTCACAACACAGCAGCCTGACTGTTGGAGGTAAGAATAAACTCTTTTTTTTTTTTTTTAAACTTGTAACTGTAGGTAACAGCAACAATGACAGTAATGTAGTAACCATTAGAGCAAAGTTCTCAAAGTGGGGTCCAGGGACCACCTGGGTTCCTTGAGGGGGTTCTAAATGGACCCTTACAGGTCTGTAACTCTGAGTGTATACAAATGGAACCAAATGGACCCGTAAGGGGTTCCATTTGTACACTCTCAGAGTTATGGGGGTCCATTAACTACTTTAGCCCTATTTTATACCTAGGCTATTTTCAAACATTTCAGTACTTCTACTTTTGGTACTTTAAGTACATTTTGATACCAATACTTTTGTACTTTTACTCAAGTAAGTTTTGAACACCAGACTTTCACTTGTAACAGAGTGCTTCTACATTGCAGTATTGATACTTTTACTTAAGTAAAAAATATGAGTACTTCTTCCACCACTGGATACTACTTTCCACTACCCAAAACATTTGTTCAGCTAGTTCTATCAGGCTTTTAGCTTCTCTTTTTGAAACTTGACACAATGTTTGTGATGGTAAGCATGTTTTCTAGGCACTTTTTGCAAATAACTTGTCAAAATGCCATGAAGTCAGGCCATTCCACCAAGAAGAAGTCTGTATAGGCTTACAGTGCAATGTCTTATTATGCATATGGTTGTAGTGTAGAAGTACAAATAACACAATTACATTTTACTGTCCAGTTTTCCCCACCAATTCTTAAACTTTGTGCACATTAAATACAGTATTGTGTGTTTAAAGGGCAAGACCACTTTGGTAGAGGTTTGGGTTGTGTATTTACCTTGCCATGATGTAACTCCAAAGGTGGACAAGAAATCAAACATTATTGCTCCATTGATTAGAAATTGATAATTCAAAATTTGCTCCTCATTGACTTACATTGTACGGTAAAACAGCTCTCAAAGTCACTCTTTAAGCATGTAAACGAACACGAACAAAGCTGATTCAGACAATATAGAACATCACCAAACCCAGTACTGTTTGTTTTTTTAATAAAAATGTGAACTTCCTGCTGATTTTACTATTTGAAGATCCGGCTCCGCGAATCCAGTCCAGGTTTTCTTCTTAATAAAATAGCAAAATCAACAGGAAGTTGAAAAAAACAGTACTGGGTTTGGTGATGATATTGTCTGAATCAACTTTGTTTGTGTTCATTTATGTGCTAAAAGAGTGACTTTGAGAGCTGTTTTACCGTACAATGTAAGTCAATGAGGAGCATATTTTGAATGATCAATTTCTAATCAATGGAGCAATTATTTTAGATTTTTTGTCCACCTTTGGAGGTACATCATGGCAAGGTAACTACACAACCCAAACCTCTACCAAAGTGGTCTTGCCCTTTAAATACACTTGTGTGTGTTTAAATACAGTAGTGTGTGTTCATCCGCGCTATGAGCTTATAGATCTGCTATTTTGTTTTAAATCGTGAAAATTTGCGCAAATATCTAAAACAAAATGTTTTAAGGGAAACATTTTACTCAAATCTTTGCCTTTGGGGGTTTTGAGATGGGGGTCCGTGGCCAAATACATATCATTTTGGGGGTCCTTGACATGAAAAAGTTTGAGAACCACTGATATAGAACCTACGTTTAAAAAAAAAAACAGACATTTGTAGAATCCCCCCCAGAGGCAAAAAAATAGTTACAAATGTTCGCTTTAAACAATTATATATATATATATATATATATATATATATATATATATATATATATATATATATATATATATATATATATATATATATATATATATATATATATATATATATTCAAAAGATTTGCACAAACTTTCACGGTTTCTTTTTTCAAAAATAGGCCAAAGAAATCTAAAAATGACACAGATGCTTTCCCGGTCTAAATGGGTTAAATGCAGTAGTGTAAAGTTGTGTTTGAATACAGAGAACACATGGTGCTATGTGGTGGCGTTTGGAGAAGTGGGCGTAGGCCTTTTAACACTCGACAGTGTAAATGGGTCACGATGCTGTTTCCTGTTGCAATGTAGTATCTATTTATGCTATTTATATTTACCCTTGGGGAACCAATGCCCTAAAGAAACAGCACCCTGTGTAAAAAAGAGTAAAATGAGAAAATAAAATAAAATAAATAAACAGTGACATGAACTGTGAATGCTACAAATCATCATGGCAGGCCAAACTAAAGTGACAGTTTACTCATCAAGGACAAATTGTCAACTAATTATTTGTAAAGCATTTCACTTTAACACAGTGGCCACTGAAAAAGAAGAAGATATACCTTCATACCCCCCTACCAGTGGTTCTCAACCTTTGGGTCGGTCCCCACATTATTACATATATATTTCTTTTTTTGGGGGGGTGGGGGTCCCCAGATGACATTGAAGGACTTTTAAGACCATTTTAATACTTCAACGAAAAAGAAAAGGAAAAGACCATTTCTGCATCAAAAGTAATCAACAAACTATTCTATAAAAACTGGTCAAACATTGGCCAAATTGTCAAATAATTAAGAAAGAGGCAAAAATAAATAAATAGCCGATCTACAAGCATAGTTTCTTCTAAAAGCGTTGTGAGCTTGTAGATCTGCTATTATCACAATATTTATCTGTGGAACCGAGTCAAACTTAATGTAACAGCTCCTACAATTCCAAGTGCTTATCAGGGTGGGGGGTCCCCAGTTCACATATAATTATTTTTGGGGGTGACGGCCTGAAAAGCTTGAGAACCATTGCTCTCTAGACCAGTGATCCTAAATCCTTCTCAGCCTCCCCCAGGGGAGGAAGCTTCCATTGCTCCAGACTGTATGACGGAAGCGTTTGAACATTGTGGGAGGAAGTCTAGCTCACAAGACTATACCCCCACATGACAAGCACTTGGAATTATAGAATTTAAGAGTTGAGGCATTATATTTATACAAGTTAACAATGCGTCGCAATGTGACACGTTGTAAGCTAGTAGATCGACTGATTTCAAAATAGTTGATGTTGATAGGGTTAAAGTGGTTAGGAACCCCCTCAAAGACCCCTGGGGGACCCTTAGGGTCCGGGGGTCTGTGAGAACCACTGCATTAGCAGATAGGTTTCTGTCAGGTACATTAGTAGGATCCTGTCCAATACTACTGCTACTAGCTATAATTCTGTAAAATATCAGTGTAAAACATGAATTTGATAATGGATGTTGGATGTAGGTGGGAAAGTGGAGAGCAGAGAGAGATGGACGAGCATTTAAGTCAACCTACAGCATCCATGGACTGTGCCTGCACCGATGTGACGTTTGCTGACATAAGCAAAGACTCAATGTATTTTCAAGGTAAATATGTTGTCCCATTAGCCATCTGAGAATATTTTATCTGTGCATCTTTTTAAAAATATGATTACGCTTTTTGAGAAACTAATGGAATGCAATTTGCTTTGCAACTCCACTGGATCATCCTCTGTGAAAAGTGGCGGGTGAAGGTAATTACATTTACATTATGTCAATTGTGTGCACACATACACTACCAGTCATGAATGTACAATATGTGTGAAGTTCATGTGTGAAACTTCATTTATAACATGTTGTATGTCATTGTCGCACACTTTAGCTGACCTAAATGCTCACAACGCACCACCATGAGAAGTGTGTCACCTATATTCGGAACGCGACACCAACATACAACAATGTATACATAATGCTGTATGTGTTGTTCTATCCCACATGCTCAGGTTTGAAGACAGACTGTTTTCAAAGGACAGCTACGGTCAAGAACAAGTGCATCAAGAACAAGGACAACTACTTTGTGCTTGTGCAGGAAGACAAGTTACTGTGTGAACCCTTGTGCACACAGCAGCTGCTTACATCTGGTGAGATTCCAGCACCTGCACACAGCTACGTTCATAATCTGCTGGCATACTCATTTATAGCTGTGGACACAAATTAGCGAATCAGTGTGTCTATCTGTATACACGCACGCACGCACGCACGCACGCACGCACGCACGCACGCACGCACGCACACACACACACACACACACACACACACACACACACACACACACACACACACACACACACACACAGTGTGTGTAGGTTTTTGTACAAAAAACACAGCTAGTGACATCAAAGTCTCTGGTTGTGGAGAGCTGCGCAGAGTATATACACAGAATAAATCCAATATTATAATAATAATAATAATAACTTGCATTTATAGCACCTTTCTGAAACCCAAGGACGCTTTACAGTACACAAAATAAACAAATTAATTGCCAAAAGCCTGAGTAAATACCGTAAGTGTCTCTTCAGTGCGGACTTGAAAGAGTCCAGTGTTGGCGTCTGGCGAATCTCCATGGGGAGAGAGTTCCAGAGGTCAGGGGCTGCCACACTGAAAGCTCTATCGCCAAGGGTCCGCTTGTTGCTGTGAGGGGTGGTGAGGAGCCCCAAGTCAGAAGACCTGAGTAGTTTGTTAATGGTGGAGAATAGTTTTCTGGGGTGGTTTTGAGAGGGTTAGGGTTAGAGACCCAATAAGCGTGGAGTAATACTGGGTCATGGTCTGGGAGACAGATTCCTTGTAGGCCGAGACGTGATCTTTAAAAGCCAGATGGTGGACAGAGAGGCCAGTTCTTTTATATAGCCTCTCCACCTTTCGGCCAGCGGCTTTCATGGCTCGAAGCTCAGTGGTGAACCAGGGGGCAGGACGGTTGAATGAAACAGTTCGGGTTTTGATGGGGGCAAGATGGTCCAGGCTATGGGATAAGGCAATGTTGTAGCGGGCTACCAGGTCACGAGCCATGGGGTCAGGGGAAACCCTAGCCGTGTGGGCATCTATCAAGGTCGATAGAGCTGTCTCACTGTCTTGGTGTTCGTGAAGGTGATGGTACGCTTAGGACGCTGCCTGGGCAGGGAGGCAGGAACACTAAAGAAAATGGCATGGTGGTCAGGTGCCACTAGGTCCAGGCACAGGTTGGTGGGGGGCTTGCCAGTGGAACACACCAAGTCCAACGTATGACCTCTGTCGTGGGTGGGGCCACGCACATGTTGGGTAAAATCAAAACAGTCCAACAGTGACAGAAATTTGGTGGCAAACGTGCAACTGCTGGAGTCCACGTGCACATTCAGGTCCACCAGCAGAAATGTAGATGGAGACATGACAGGGGTGAGCAGCTCACACAGCTCAGACAGGAAGGCAGACCGGTATGCGCTGGTGTTTTTAGGTGGGCGGTACACTAACACAAACTTAAATAGTGAAAATCCAGCTAGTGTGAACACAACACACTCAAATGAGGTAGCAGTGGTTACTGTCACCTCTTTGATGAGGATGTCAGCTCGATGTATCACAGCCAGCCCACCACCACCCTTTAAACAAGGCTTCTGTAGGTACTGTATACATAGCCTGGGGGTGTCGCTTTATTTAGTGCCATGAAGTCCTGTGGTTTCTGCCATGTCTCAACCAAACAACAGATGTCAATAAGTCTTTCTTTGATGATGTCATGAATGAGCCCAGGTTATTATTGTTGAGGGAGTGAACATTCAACAGCATGAATGAAGCTGCTGACATAGACTGGATGGGAGGTGTTAAACTGTCAACACAAGGCAGTGGACGGAGATAGCAGGCGCGCACATGGGCTTTGTTGTGATGACGTAATGCACCGGAGAGTGACACAGAGATTATGGAGGGAATGGGTGAATCCGAGTAAATAAACTTATGTCGGGAGCCCCTATGAACACCTTGTCAACAGCGGGCAAAAGGCGTGGCCAAGCTTAGGCTGAAGTAGTTCCGGTGGCCATATTAGGGGAGCTCCATAACAACAGCTCGTATCAACATCATTGACAGTTACCCACGAGTCACGACGTGTCCTGAACTACAGCGAATTTATTGGTAAAGGACAGAAGATGGACCTGGCAATGCGTGACAGAGAGTTACCATACAGAGAGAAGCTGAATGCAGACGCAAAGGCACGCTACCTGGAAAAAAGTCATTACATCTGTGCCCTAGACGGCTAGACCAGATGTAATGACAGTGCCCAGTCACAATCATTCATTTTACCTGAAAAGAACAACGTTTTGTTGCTTAGTTGTGTAACCGAAATAAAATATAGTCATCTTGAGTACTGATTATTTATATATATATTTATAATATTATTATAGCGAAGTATTATTATTAATTTTATATTGTTCATTGTTGATCATTGAGAAAGTGCACAACGGACCTGTTGCGATCAGTGTTGCCATATTTTGCGAGAGAAATAAGGAACCAGGTCTATGAAAACAAGCCCAAAAGAAGTGGCTTAGTGACATCGGCTACTTGAAAATAGCCAATCTACAAGCTCACGTGAGCTTGTACATAGGTTATTAAAAAAAACTCTTGCAATAAAATAAAGAATATTTGGAATATTTTTTAAAACATTCTAACAACACAAATGCTCCCTGGCACAAAACATTTTCATGAAAAGATTTGAGAACCACTGGTTTAATTATTATTTTTTTTTTTTAAAAGCCTAAATAAGCAAGTACCTAAATAAGCCTAAATAAGCAAGTACACTTTATAAATAAGCCACACAAAACTACTAATTTTACAAGCAACTTTACAGAAAAAGAAGCCCAAAGTCGCTTATAATAAGCCGACATGGCAACGCTGATGCTCGCCTCGCCTCGCCTCGCCTCCAACAGATGTTTACATGTTTGATTGTGTGCTGTCATGCTCGTTTGAGCTTATATGTGTTTGGGAATGTTGTTGAAGGTTATGTTATTTCGTCAGCTGACACCCAAGCCATACTACATTTATTTGATATCTCCGACGTCTGAACACTTGCTGACAGACAGACAAGAGTCCCTGGCTGTTTACTCAGCCACCGTGACCGTGAGCCACCCACGTTAGACAACGTTTCTCAGACTGGACACAGAGATACACAATTTAGCTGTTAGCTCAATCTCATTGTATTTAAGATACCCATGCCAAGCCGTTTCTTTGATATCATCTGATCTCCAACAGCTTTTCCTCCAGGTTGGAAATGTGTGCAATTTAACTTTTTTAATTTAACGTCTGAAACCTTGGCATTGCATCCGATAATGCAGCACTGTCGTACCATTGCTAAATTAGAGCAACAGATAAGTTAGAGATAGATAATAATGTACACCGTCTACTTGCTGGACAACAAACACAGGACTACACACTACTCTACACTTGTGGCAGCTGTCAATCTACTCCCTCAACATGGCGGTGAAAGTGGGCTGATTTAACGGCGTCTCGACCCTATGACGTCGCTATGCCCGACCCCTATAGCTGACAAGGTCGAGAAGTTTCGCGGAGGAGTACTTCCATATCCCCATCTCCGGCAGCAGAGGCTAACGGTGACTAACGCTACTGCTGGATGGACGACAGTCCTGGAATTCAACTTTCCAAAGTAACACAGCATGACCCGTAATCCAAACAATCCAAGCGCAGGGGCAGACGGGGTGTCCCACAACCGAAGAATCACGGTGAAGTGGGCAAACACGAAACCAGGGATCGCTATTTACCAGGCTGGGAAGCCTGACAGCTGTCAGATGAACAGCTGTTCAGTGACACACAACGGTGTCCCCAAACCGTACAATCTTCGTACTGTAGCAACAATCCCCGTGAAGTGTAATGATTGCGGTGACCAGTTATTAGAAAAGGCACTGAAAAGGCACTTTAAACTCGACTTTTGTCTCGGATTGAAAAGCGATGACAAAAAGGCCAGCGTCCTCTCAAACCGGAAGCATAGATCAATTGATAATGGTTAGATGCACCAAGTAGTGAAATTATAGCAGTAACATAGTAGTGCGAATACAGACCAGCATGACCAAACAAACATGGTGCGTATAATTATTGTTATGTTTCCTTTTTTATTTCTTGTTTAGACTGTCAATTCTGCATCCACGCCTATAGGCCTACTAAAGGAAAATGTACGATCAAAGGGAAAGCAGTGATACTGTACGTTAAACGAGATGACAAATACAAAGTGGTGTGCTGTGGTGATGATGAGCAAGTTCATGTGGAGACCTTGGTGAGTGTTGCACTGGGTCTAGACTCATTCACTTCTTTAATGTTTCAGAATAGATCATGGAAAAGATTAACCCATTAAAACCGGAAAAGGTTTAGGATTTAGAACAGTGGTTTAGAACAGTAGTGGTTCTCAAAAGTAGCAGATCTACAAGCTCACAGCACGTCACTATGTGCTGCGCTGCGAGCTTGTGCATCTGCTATTTTTGGGGGAAAAAAGGAAAAATCTTGACAGTGCATTTCCTTTTTTTACACAAAACTCTGGAGCAAAATATTTTTTTTATACACATATCATTTTGGGGGTCCTTGGCACAAAAACGTTTGAGAACTACTGATTTAGAAGGCACAGAATGGAATAGGTAGAATCAGCCTCAGGTCTTAGTAATGAAGAGTGATAACAATGGTCATTATAAAAACAATAAACCGAGCAAGGACATGGTTTACCATCATCTTAGAACAAAAGGAGTGTCATTGGGCACAACATGGAACAGAGCGCTTATTACACAGCTACTAAATCAAGAAATCAATAATTTGGACGAATATGATAACTAAACAATTTCATTGCTGTGAAAAGGATGCAATTGTCTACGGTAATGAATGTAGTCCTTTAGATGATGCCAGGTCTGTCGAGTGAAACCGGTCAGCTCGCAAAACTCTAGTAGTAAGTGTTCAAATATGAATTAAGATTATGTTACTACATTGCCTGTTTCTCGCCTCAAATGTTTTGACAGAATTAAACCTCATTCTTTAGTGTACTGTTTGACTGTAAAAGGACGTGGCCAGCCTCTCTGATGTCATCAGAAAGAAAGTCTTATCAATCAATGTATTCACCCAGTTGATGGCTTGATTGCAGTGTTCACACATTGAGTGCCAGGCACTATGCATCCAAATCATCCTCAGAGTGCCAGCGTTTTTTACCGTGTTTTGATGATCTTTGGACAGCCGTAGAAGCCACAACGTGCACGCGGATGTAAACAAAAAGCGTCCGGGGGGTGGGGGAGGGTCCCGTCTATCCACTGGAATGAAAAAAATTCTACTGCGACCGGCTATTTTGTTGCTTTCGCCCGTTGAAAATGGCTCGTTTTCACCCCAAAAAAAAAGTATTTTTCTACTAATCCTAATAGGCTATAGGAATGGACGGAAGTTTGCCGGCCAGCATGGTGAACCCCTCAGGCTCCAATTCCTCCGAGGGGTCCACCACGGTGATGTCAACAATACATTCTGTATTCGCGTTAATATCAGGCACCTGCTGCTGCTCCTCCTTCAAAATAGCAGATATACAAGCCCATAGCATGCTATGAGCTTGTAGATCTGCTATTTTTTTTAAATCATGAAAATATGTGCAAATCTTTGAATATATATTATTTCAAAGCAAGCATTTTTAACTAAAATCTTTGCTTCTGGGGGTCCCTGGAACAAGATATTTTTAGATGGGGGTCAGCGGCCAAATTCATATAATTTTGGGGGTGCTTGACATGAAAAAGTTTGAGAACCACTGACTTTTTTCCAGAAAACTGTTAGGATTTAGAAGACATTTGTAGACTCGGCCTCAGGTCTTAATGGGTTAACATGTTTTTTTTTTCTTGAATCAGCCTGTGACATCAGTCATCTACAACATTTCTAAGACTTATGACTCCAACTAAAACTGAAACATCCTCATATTTATCTTCTTCAATCTTCCTAATTTCCCTGTCATTTTTTAGGGCAGCGTTCCAGAAAACATTAAGGACATTGGAGACAGGTTTTTGTTCTTCTTGAGGGATGTCACAGGATTCCCAAACCTCTACAACATGGTCCCATCGCTCCGGCAATCCTACTTGCTGGGATTTAAATCTGATCCTACAGACCCTTCTTTACTCAAACTGGTCGTGCGCCAAAAGACAGATGAAGTTGATGAACATTGTAACATTTGTATGGAGAACCCGCCCGTGTAATCTGAAATAGAGCTTTAATCCGGCCTACAAACTGGGCCCGGCCCGGCCCGAGAGCCCAACATTCATATGAACTGCAGCAGCCTTTTTCACCTCATTAAATATTATTGGCTATTCATGAAGAACAATTCTACCTTTTCACAACTAGCAGTTGTGCTCATTCTGCTTTTCAAAGTGACTGTCCCACTCGGCAGGTATCGAATGGATTTTTTCTTTTTCTTTCTTTTTCCTTTATTTATTCAGGGAAGCCCATTGAGAGCAAGCTCTCTTTTTCAAGGACACCATGATAACAACATATAAAACATGAAATACATACATAATGAAAAACAATAACAAACATTTGAACCATATTACAATCATCACAGATGCAAATAAATATAGTGTTACATGAAACAGGTGCAGTTACTATGTAATGTATCCTCAAGAAGTACCCTAAATGTCTCTATTGAGACCAATCGCTCAGAGAATCCTGAAGTTTGTTCCATTTGTGTGGAGCATAATTTAACATAGTCATTTGGAATGTGCAATGCCTTTGATGTAAGGGTAGGCTAAGCCTTCCCAAATGTTATGCTGGGAAATTCTGGGAATTGTGCAAATTATATATAATATATGTGCGCAGCATTATTTAGTTAATTCTTTGATAATAAATCAGAAAATCTGGCAAAAATAAGAATTAAAATAACCCTAACCTAACCCTAACCCTAAAACCGAAATAATGTAACCAAAAAGAAACAAAATCCGCCCAAAAAACGCGTCCGACCCCCCCCTGCCTCAAGCCAGATCTCCTAGCCTTCCCAATTGTCAGGCTCACCCGCTGCCTATGGTGAGGAGGTATGCTGATTAGTGACAGACTGACATTGCTGCAGCACTGCATTTACTCAGTCAAAAGATGTAATATTAATGTTTACTTTCAACATATGCTTCATATACAATGTTGCTGGCCGCCACGAAATGTAATTATTAGGCTAATATCAAAACAAGCGGGTTAAGGGGGAAATTATCGATCGATCGTTTATGAACGAAGGCTTTGGTCTGAAATTGTAGTTGATACAGACACATGGTAATCGAAACGGCAGAAATAGAATAGAAATAGAAATAGAAATAGAAAACGTTTAGCCTCTGGAAGAATGTTGACAAAGGCTGTTTTTTTTTGCTTTATTTACTGTAGTTCAAACACTGTCTCTGTCTCAGTGTCTGCCTGTCTGTCTGTCTGTCTGTCTGCCTGTCTGTCTGTCTGTCTGTCTGTCTGTCTGTCTGTCTGCTTCAATGGCTGCACACTGGCGGCAGCTGCTCTTCAGTTGGTTGCTCCTGAGTCCTAATGTCCTAGGCTTGTAAATGTAGCCTATAAATATACTGTTCGAGCACGGCCCGAAGCCCAACAAATATGTGACAAATTCGGCCCGACCTTAATTTTAAAGCATGATCAAGCAATATACTGTAGGCTACATTCCCAACGTGCATTCCAGCCCAGTGCTGCCCCTGGTGCTACTTTTTTTCCATCTTGTCATGTAGTAAAATAGTGCGTGAAATGTTTCACGGAAATTCCATGCTGTGTTCATAATTTGAGGCATTTTTTTCAAAACGGAGCACTCCTGCAAACTTTGGAAGCCATTTTTAGCCAATCAGGATGAAAAATGAAAAATCTGAAAGACCTGTTTCGTTTAATGACTATAGAAATACTGTGTACCGATTTGCGGGATGTTTAGACAAAATCTGTAGGAGCACTGTGAAAAAAAAATGTTTTGCAAAAAACGGCCTCCTGGTGGCGCTATAAAAGGCCCATGTGAAAAAATTGGGGCAGAGGTTCTGAATTGGCATCCAGGGAGTGTGTGTGCACAGTTTCACTGCGATCAAGCCAACGGTGCGGGAGATTAGCTGTTCACAGACGGACGGACGGACGGACGGACGGACGGACGGACGGACAGGGGGTAAAACATATTATAAATACAATACAATAAATAGGTTAGACTTGGATGTATTTATTAGTATTTTAACAAAGGGAAACAGTTGACTGATGTTGTAGAGGGCCTCATCAAAGATGTGAGTGAAGAAGATAATGTGTTGAAGATGACAACATGAACTGTGAGGAGCAGAGGAATACATAGTGGAGGCCATAGGTGAAGGAAATGGGTTTATTATAGGCTCATTATTCTACTTATTATTTTACAAGCTATTTGTTACTTTATTAATTTACATTTAATGTTTTGTTTAATTTTAATATTGTCAAGTTTACTGAGTTTGATCTGTACTTACCACAGGCAGAGAGATCGTGGTAAGTGTTGGAGTGAAACTTAACACAAATGGATGTATGAATAGTCTGAAGGGATGTTGTGTCTGCGTTGGGAGACATAACATTACCACAGTATCTCTCTTGCTAGAAGTGTCACTGCCCACACCAGCTAACATTCAGATTTAAAATGTCTCTTGAGTCCTGTGTCTCCTGAATAAAGCTGAGCAGTTGTCCTCATGAATGAGGAACTGTCCCCTAGTTGTTTCCTCTAATGGCTCCTTTTTTTGTGATTTATTTTCTGCATGCAAGGTTTCACGATCAGATGCTGTGTTCATGATTTCACGTTTCTTTTCAAGACGGGCCACTCCTGCAAATCCAATCTTATCCAATCAGGATGGGATATGAAAAAATCGGACAGATCCGTCTTGATCACATGACAATAGAGATAATGTGTACCAATTTTGCTTGGATCGACAAAATCTGTAAGAGTAATATCATAAAATGAGTTTAGCGGCCTTCTGGGGGCACTATAAAAGGCTGATTATGTGAAAAATGCAGGACAGAGGTTGGCCTCTAGGGAGTGTGCATGCAAAGTTTCACGCAGATCGGTCCAATTATTGGTAAAAATGTGAATCGGCCTGTTAAAACGCCACCGTGAGGCTGATTTGAAAAATGTAGGGTGGCATTTCCATCCTTAACCTAGTGGGCCTGTCCAAATGTCATTCGGTCTGGCGGAGACATGAAAAGAAATCACAGGGCAATCCACTTGCCTGGTCGGCTAAGTGGACTGTAAGTCTAAAATGTGTAAAATACAAAATCCCTTGGTTCCTCAGCAATACACCCGCCAAGTGTGAAGTTTATTGTATTAGCAGTTCCCTATATACTGTATATGAGAACTATAGTCTATAGTGAGAGACATAACAATACCACAGTATCTCTCTTGCTAGAACTGTCACTGCCCACATCAGCTAAACTAAAAGATTTAAGTTGTACAAGCTCAGTCTTGTTTTATTGTTTTAATGGTTTAATGGTTTTATTGGATATTGTTTATTCGATACTTATTTGTTTTAGCTCTTGCTCACTTGATTTTCCTATTTGTCTCATCTGTTTAAGAAAGTAGGTAGCTGATATATTACACTTTTACCTCAGCGCTAGGTATACTCTTAGTTGCTTGTTTGAGAAAAGAATGTGTCGTATATTAGCCTGTATGGCTTATATTTTATACCAGTATGCAAGTAAAAACATATAGAATGATACTAAAGAAATGTAATCTACTAACAGTTAAGCTGAATAATGTGTTGACTCAGAGCCTCTAGATAGCTGTGAAGTCTAATTTACATTGCCTTTTGTTATCCTGGAGACACAAAGTCTAAAGTGATCAAATAACTTGGTCAACAGCTGTTGGGGGATTCTCCCCCAACCCACCCGTTTGTTTGTATTCAAATGCGAATGGACAGTATAAAGGTGACTGATATGTGACTTGTGAAGGTAGTACGACCACGCCGTTAGGCTGTGCGGGAGATCAGGGCTCTGCCCTGGCTCTCTGCTATGCTATGCTGTGATGATAAAAGTTAAGAACGTGGAAACCTTGGTCCTGACGTCTCTTCTCCTCTACTTTTATAACATGTACCAGCCTGCTAACCGCAGCTTAATGTCTCAATTACACGTCAAATGCACTTAAGACTTCTGGAGATTAGTAGTTTCCTTCCTTACCTACTGTATGTCGAATGCACTTATTGTAATTTGGATAAAAGCATCTGCTAAATGATTGTAATGTAACGTAACGTAATGTAATAGTCACACATACACACAGATTCCTGGAATTCATAGATAGATAATGATAATGAATGAATGAAATAATGAATACAAAAATAAATTATAATAATAATAAAGAATACATAAAAAGAAAACAACCATGTGTACTCCTTCCCCCGTTTAGCAACACCTTGTGCCCACTTTGGCAGGTTCACTCAAACTACAGAAACCAGCTCACTGGATTCTTTCTCAATTGATGTGATTGTTGCCCCTGGTCATTATAGTCTTAAGTATAAACAAAACTAAACAAAAACACTTACAGTAGGCATGTTATAGACATACCTGTTAGTATGGACCAGCACTTGACGAATCTCCCTCTGTGGTGTTTATGGAGATTATGGAGATTTTCCTATTGGATCAACACCACCTGTTGAACCTTGCATTGCCCCTATTGAGTGAAAGATGAAGTATTTCCTAAAATAAATATTGTATTTATTTTAGAAATACTTCATCCTTCACGCATTCTTTTTACTTTAACATTTTGGTTATAGAGGACAATTATAATGTATTAAGGCATAATTTGACATATTAGCCAGGGAACCTTTCAACAACAATCTGAAACAGGAGAACTTTATGAACTGACACTTTAGAATGAAACAAATTCATCACTGTATGAACTGCATTTAAAATAAATGAATAAATACATTCAAGTCACACGCGCGCGCGCACACACACACACACACACACACACACACACACACACACACACACACACACACACACACACACACACACACACACACACACACACACACACACACACAGATGGAGTAGAGCAGAAGAGAGGACATATTTCAGATATCATTTCACACCAATATGTAGGGGAAAGACATTTTATAAAGAATACTGCAGGTTCCCAAATACTTTTTTCATGGTTAAGAATGGATTAAGATGATTAATCTTTGGATCGCAATTCCCTATATGCAACCCTACAGTGTACCTATAGCTGTACCTAGACTCCAATTATAATACTGCTGGTGATCTGGGTTTTAAGTGCAAACAAACCAACAAAATGGCTCCTACAATATAGTATTAGTGGTTATTAGACATTTTCTTTTTCTTTTCTTTTTTTATCCCACGATTTTGTAACCCATATTTTCACCCAGTGCCAATTACCTATGTAATTATGGGCGCTACTCTCCCTCTGCCAGCCTAGGGAGAGCCCAGAACTGAGCTCATGCCTCCTTCAATGCACAAGGAGCTTGCAAGCCGCTTCTTATCACCTGACAGGGAGGAGTTTCCCTGGTAGGACGTACTGTAGCGTGTGGAAGGAACACGTTATTCCAACCAGTTCCTTTCCCCTCCATCAGGCCCCCCGGCTAACCAGGGCAGTATAGAGACCAGGATTACTGCATGTTTTTTATGAGGGTACCTACCCTAGGGGACAAGAGAGAACACGCCCCAGCGCCCACAGCGTCCCCGGCGGAAATCGAACCCAGGACCTTCTGTGAGGCGACAGCACAACCGACTGTGCCACCGGTTTGAGAACGGCACTTGTACATTCCAGGAATGTGGAAGTGACCGGGACGGCGTCAAATGACGCAAAGGTGGCCCCCGTCATCACATCAAACATTTGCCGTTTTGGTAAAACCTTTCCCATGAATTCACGTTTTGGCAGTGAGAGTATGTCAACACATTACAGACACATTACATATATACAGTAACATACAACAAAACCACACGGAACACACCAATGTCCATTTTCTTTTCTTTTTTATTTATACTTTATCATCTTTTTCTCATTTTAATGACCTCCAGTGGCATGTAACTGTAAAATAGTAGCGGTCACATGTCCACATGGTAGGTGTTTAAATTTGATGAATGAAGGAGACTTCTAGCATTGGCCCACCCTGTTTGACCCCCTCAGTATGAAGGGTGCTGGGTGCTGCTGGGACGTACGTAGGGGGCTGTACACTGCAAGGAAGGAAGGAAGGAAGGAAGGAAGGAAGGAAAGAAGGAAGGAAGGAAGGCAGGAAAGGAGGAAAGGAAGGACACTATGGCAGTGGTTCTCAAACATTTTTTTTTTTATGTCAAGGACCCCCATGAAGGCCAATTTAGGCTTTGAGTGACAAGTGTCAACTGACACGTACAAAAGTGACGACAAAACAACAAAGAATGTGTCGCGGAGGTCCTCCACCGACGCTTACCTCTGGAAAAATGAAAGGTTGCAGACACTTCATAAAAGGTTGTATACTCTGTGATTGGTTGGGAAGATGCACAAGACTACATCCACTTCCTTGACAGTATCAATGCTCGAAACTCAAAACGTTGAGACACGTGGTGCAACGCGTCACTCGACACTTGTCATTCCAATCATAAATTGCCATTAAATCTGAGAGCGTGAAAATGGGGTCCATTCAGTTCCATTTGCACGCTCAAAGAGTCCCTTTGGAACCCCCTCAAGGAATCCAGAGGGGTCCCTGGACCCCATTTTGAGAACCACTGCTCTATGGACATGACCAGCATATCATTGTCATAGCTCATGCTTTACAATCCAAACATTGGCTTTTTATCTGTGCTACAGGAGGCCTTGGTACCAAGCAGAAGCATAAATACAAGTCTACCCCATTTTTAAACTAAGCGCATCTAAATGTTTTTTTTATTTTATTTATTTATTTTTTAACCATAGATATATGCACGTAGATACCACGTTGGCCGCTGCTGTTCATTGGAGCGATGCGTCAGCAGGGCTGCCATTTTGGCAGGGGCAAGCCGTGCCTCATAATGCATGTATGTCTATTGAAGCAGGAGGTCTCTCCACTATTAAAACCATAACCATAATAAAATGCATGTATGCCTATTCAGTGGTGGAAAGTAACTAACTAAATTTACTTAAGTACTGTACTTAAATACAATTTTGAGGTATTTGTACTTTACTTGACTATTTCCAATTTCCAATACTTTTACTTCTACTACACTACATCTCAGAGGCAAATATTGTACATTTACTCCACTACAATTATTTGAAAACTTTAGTTACTTGTTACTTTTCAGATATAAATTATGATATTATGAAATATACGTTAACCACTTCAGCCCTATTTCAAACCTAGGCTATTTGAAAATAGCCGATCTACAAGCTCACAACGCGTCGCATCGCCACGCATTGTGAGCTTGTAGATCTACTATTTTCAAACATTTTAGTACTTTTACTTTTGGTACTTTAAGTACATTTTGATACCAATGCTTTTGTACTTTTACTCAAGTACATTTTTGAATTTGGGACTTTTACTTGTAACAGAGTACTTCTACATTGCAGTATTGATACTTTTACTTAAGTAAAACATTTGAGTACTTTTTCCACCACTGCATGTATGTCTATTGAAGCAGGAGGTATCTCCACTATTGAAAACCATCATAACTCATAAAATGCATGTATGCCTATTGAAGCAGGTCTCACCACCATTAAAATCCTCATAATTCGCTGAATTCTCAACCAAGCGGTTTGGTTTGTACAACTGGCAGACATATGGATGATATAATTCAATTAAAAAGGTGGGTTTTCATAAGAAAGTCCCTTACCTTTTGTTAGTGGTTCTCAACCTTTTTTGAGTTCTGGACCACAGGCATATTTTGAACAATCTTCTAGGACCACCCCCACCCCAACTCCCAACATCTATATACAGTATATATTTAGTATAACAAGGCATAACACATTCACTTCTATTATATTAATTTTTTCATTCATATTTAACATTAATGATCTCAAAGCTGGTTTTATACTTAGCTGCACGCCAATTTTGTGCACACAAAAATTCCAATCTTCAAGCTCACAACGTGTGCTGTACGAGGCATTGTGAGCTTGTAGATCTGCTATATTTTGGATGCACACCGCACACATCAAAGTATATCAAGCCAAGATCACAAATTCTTAAATTTGACGGACTTTGAAATATTATCTCAACTTGTTTTTTTTAATACATTTAACAAATGTACAATATATATATATACATGAATTTATTTTATACAATATATGTTTTTTAAACATTTTAAAACATTTTCCCATGGACCATCTGCAATTATGCCATGGACCTCTAGTGGTCCATGAACCACTGGTTGAGAACCACTGTCTTATGTAGATAGTAACAGTAATGGTTATAAAACTGAAAAAAAGTTGAAAATAACTCATTCTCAGGTGCTTATGACCCACACATATTTCGCACAGTTTTGGCAAGTTGCCTCTGCCAATAATAGGCTCTATTCACAGCAGCCATATTGTGAAAACATTCACAGGTGTTACCAATGATGCTAATGAAGGCTCTGTTCCATTTAGTCTAGCACAGTGGTTTCCATGACCGCCATAACTCTGAGAGTGTACAAATGGAACCAAATGGACCCTTACGGGTCCATTTGGTTCCATTTGTACACTCTCATGGTGCGTTTTAACAGCGGGCGATACTGGGCGACATCGTCCAAAAATATAAAGAAAATCCATCTTTCATCGCCCCCCCGCCCACTTCGCCCGATCGCCGGCTCTCATAGACTTTCATTATCTTTTGGGCGATGTTTCCCGGCATCGCCCGAGAGTTGCCCGCAGTTAAAACGCACCGTCAGAGTTACACACCTGTAAGGAACCATTTGGAAGCCCATGAGGGTCCCTGGACCCCAACTGTAGACCCACTGGTGTTTCCAGTGGGCCAACATGCACAATATCAGCACCCTGACTCTGTTTGACCAGAATGGAACAGAGCCTTCATTAGTATCATTGGTAACACCTGTGAATGTCTTCATAATATGGCTGCTGTGAATAGAGCCTATATGCAGGTCGATGCCGACCTACGATCCAAGTGGCCAACGCGGCGTCTACGTGCGTTACATCTTACGGCTCTTACCGCCACGTTCCGGCGGAATGCGAAAGATCGCCAGAATCTTCGTTAGAAAACAAGAGGGAAACCCTGTCGTAGATGTTTGCAGTCGGTCTGCAAAGCGCTCACACTCACTTAAGTTTCGGTTGTTTCAGTAATTTTCAAAAAGCAGTATTTATTATCATTATTATTATTATTATTTATTTATTTATTTGTATTATTTCTTTTTCTTGTCTGCCCCCCCAAGGCGTCATTTCTCAGCCTGTGGGTCTGGGACCCAAATGTGGCGCGCGAGACATTCTCGTAAGGGTCGCAAACAAAGAACAACAGTGATAGAGGAATATTGCGTTTAAACCACTTAAGCCCTATATATTTAGTTGACCGGAGTCCCCCAGGGGTCTATACTAGGTCCCCCTTCTACGCTAAATATCTTTTGCCGGAAATAGGCGATCTACAAGCTCAAAAAGCGTCGCGCCGCGACACGTCCTGAGTCTTGTAGATCGGCTGTGTCCGGCGAATGTCGGGGGTTTGGTGTGGTTGCGGTTTGTACGTCTGATCGGTTTTGTTTCCTGAATTCATGGTCAACATAAAATTCGGGTCACAGTGCGGCGTCGGTTGGAGAAGTGGTGCTGTTTGTTTGTTTGTTTGTTTGTTTGTTTAGGGGGTGGAGATGCAGGTGGTGTCCGCTCTGTCAGTCATACGTTCCCCTCTGGATGGATGGGCGTTCCCGTGTCGCCTACACGTGGCGTTTGCTTGCGTCCGGCCTCACCGATTCTGAGATGGTCGGTAATGCTGCGGGGGGAATAGTATTTATGTTACTCACACATACATACAATCCAAGAGCAAGATCATATTTATGAACACTGTTAAATCCATGCAATCCATAACTTTCTTTGTTTGGTAAATACAATTAAACAATGTACATAACATGTGTATGGTAGAGTATGTTAAAGGGGTAGTTTGCCCCCAAAATGGCTTTTCTTCAATCAATTACTCACCCCATGAAGCCTTGAATTCATGGAGATTTGTTTTTGTCACATTCCTGATCTAATATTACAATACTTAATGAATTGTTGTAAATGGGAGGCAGACCTGAACAAGAGCAATACTATTTAAAACGATCACTTATGAGCAGGAGAGTAGTTCTCCTTGGATTACACTAAGAGTTGTTTTGGAGTTCATAAATGATTATAGTTGTGTATTAAAGTTTAGCCGTGGCGTCCTACAATTGTGATTTTTTTTAAGTTATAAAAAACACTAAATCGCTAGCAGTGGGCAAACACAGCCAGAAATAAGTCTGGCAGGGAATGAGTTAAGGACTGTGTGAATGAGTGCGTGCGTGCGTGCGTGCGTGCGTGCGTGCGTGTGTGTACCTGGCTCATCGGTGCTGAGATGACGGGAGCTTTCCACCAGCTCTCTGGCGACCACGGCCAGCTGGAAGGCGGGGTCAGGCAGCGGAGACGGAGCGTCCGGACTGTCTGTGACCGGAGATGACCTGTTACTCCTGAAAACACACATACACACACACACACACACACACACACACACACACACACACACACACACACACACACACACACACACACACACACACACACACACACACACACACACACACACACACACACACACACACACACACACACACACACACATTTGAAATATTTATTTATGTCCACATAAACAGAAGTACAAGAATGTCTTGTACCAAGGACATAAACACTGCCAGTGCAGTCAGATAATGGGAAAACAAACAGCCAGTTACAAAGTGCATATAAGGCAGAACATTGTTACATACAATAATGTTGGCATACTTGTCAAGCACAGCAGTCAACAATCATGGGTAAAGGAAACAACGCCTCCTCCAAATTGAGCGGCTTTCTATAACAGCTGATATTGAGCAGTACCTTGCTAATTGTTTAGCCCTCCTTTTGGAGAGGCCGGCCATTTGAAGGCCCCTTCTCACACACACACACACACACACACACACACACACACACACACACACACACACACACACACACACACACACACACACACACACACACACACACACACACACACACACACACACACACAGCGATGAACTGTGTAACAGATACAACTGATTTACAAAGAAAATGTTATTTCAAATAGGCATTAGCAGCCACTCTTATCCAGAGTGACTTACAATAAGAAAGGTAAACGTTCACATACATAGAACGTAGAGAGACAGTGCAGTGCCTCAAGGAATTAGGATAACCAGATAAACCTAGCATCTGTCTAAATTAGTGATACGTTTTGGTTACAACAAAATGTTGTTTTTTGTTAAAATGTTAAAGCACTATATTCTGATAGTGATCATTGCTATAGAGTGTTTGTTCAGTAACAAGGGTCTCCCCATCTCTCCAGCTCTTTAATACATAGAAAATAAATGTTCAGGTAGGTGACAACATTTCAGCCAATCAGGACAGGAGAGTAGGTTGGGAGAGGCTTCACTTTTATAGTGTTCCAGTTCCAATGTTGTGCTGTTGTGTTCTGCTCATGCCTTTGTGTCATCACTTCCTATTTCACTTGTGTAATCTGTATCCTGGCTGATTCCTCTATCCTGATTGGATAAAATTGGTATCCCGACCTGAAAATGCTGTTTAATAAAGAGCTGGAGAAACAAGACTCCTGTTACTGAATAAACACTCTATAGCAATGAGTACTATCATAACCACAAAAAAAATCACTTACCCTACCTTACCAAGATAATGTCTGCATGGTAGCCATATCTTGGTCAATAACCAGCATCAATCAAAACATTTTTTGACAAGTATCATAGTACAGGGGGATAAATTAGAAGAGTACGTTTCACTTTGAATGAGCACTGGATTTGAAGTATGTCACACATCTGTTCCCCTATGTTCATTATAATATTGTTTCTGTCGGGTTATAACCTCATTATGTCCAAAACTGTTACTTTTCAGGATTCAAATAAAAAAAGCAGCAAAAGTCGCGGATCGACAAGCTCAAAACGCAACATTTCGTGTCACATTCCGATCTTGTAGATCTGCCACTTGTGATGCTTTTGTAGTATGATGAAGTAGGGCATTGATTTACGTTGTTTCTGCCCGACAACAGCGTTATATTGTCTTAAGATCATCTTACCCGGTGTCCCCTCCAAACAAGCTCTGAGTGGTGAGCACTTTGTGGACATTCTGAGGAAGGACAAAGGACAAAGAAGACACTTCATGTTAGACATCAGTGGTTCTCAATAAAAATAAAAATAAATCCTTAGTTTTTTCTTTCTTTTCAAGGCCCTCCAGTTTGGTGTACCATCAGGTTCCACCTGTCACAGGACATTAAGGATCCATTTGGTTCCTAACTAGCAATCGTTTACCCGAGGAGCCCAGGGGGGACCCCGGACACCCATTTTGAGAACCACTTGCATCATCTGTCAAAATGAAACCTGATTGGTGGGATTGATGAACAATGGCTCACAAGCGGTCACGAAACAGCCATGTTATGCTTGTAAAGCATCATTAACATGGTGCTATGCTTAGCCAGGGGACGTTGTTTGGACCGGTGGCTGCAGAGTACAAGCACAACATATAAAACGCTGAATATTTATACTGTGTTCAAATTGCCTAATGGGTGGACGATATGGACTTGGCACAAACACCGGGGTCTGTCATACGAATAGTCACACCAAAAACCTACATTGCACATAGCCTACGTATATTGGGCACTCCAGCAGTGTTATAGCAGTGTTTAACACTTCAAATGGCCATAACTCTATAACCATATTGCTCTGATCAGCGCAAGATAGGATTGGATTTTCATAACCTGGAAAATGGTTGAAGTCGTCCTTTAAGTAGTAAATGTTCTCTGTTACTTTCCACCATGGGTCATTGGCTTCCAGAAATACAAACCAAACTGCAGTTGTGTTGCTAAGCCACCGGGGGGCAGTGCAGCTCGATGGCAGCGGAGCATTTAGAGGCAGTTGGACATGAATGTGAAGCGAGGTCATTTGTGCCAAATGTTCTCAAGGTTCAGTAGTTTTATTGTCACTTACAAGCTGCAGCCAGTGACATTATGGTGACTATAGGAGCCTCCTCAACGGTGAACAAAAAATACAAGGACAACACCGAAGTTGTCATGAAGGCAAAATGGCAGCAGTGAACAAAAGCTGTACAAAAAGAATGAAGGAAAAATGGGATACAATAAAATAAAAGCACAGACATTACAATCATCTATTGCAATAATTGTAGAGTCCATATATACACGTATATGGCCGTGCAGTATTTGATATGCCAGTAAATTCACACAAACACACACGCGCACGCAGGCACGCACGCACGTCTGCACACTCACAAATGCATGGTGTGTGTATATGTGCGTGTAGCCGTGTACTGTATATATCATACACGTGTAAGTGTGTGTGTGTGCATACGTGTGTGTGTGTGCATGCTTGTGTGTGTTTGTGTGTGTCCATGCGTGCTCATGTGTGAATGGAGGGTTATCCGTGTCAAAAACATCTGCCACACGCGCAGGTGTGCGCACCTGCGTAATTATCGTAGCCAATTTTTGGCCGCGCCACATGTGCGACACCCATTGGTTTCCACTGACCCGTTTTGAAGCCTGTAGTTCAGCAAATTCAAATTCAACATCTTGGATTCCCGGTTGCGAATAATCTAATGCTATTGGGTGGGAAGGGGACCGAGGGCGGGTCTTCACTCAGTAGAACCAGTAGAAGCATACCTTCTTTATAATTTATTTGAAAATGAATGGGACCATAATTTACAAAAAACACATGTCATGATAATCAGAGGTGGAAAGTAACACAGTACAGTACAGTACAGTAACAGTACATTTACTTAAGTACTGTACTTACAGTAAGTACAATTTTGAGGTATTTGTACTTTACTTCAGTATTTAAAATTTCCAATACTTTTACTTCTACTCCACTACATTTCGGATCCAAATATTGTACTTTTACTCCACTACATTTATTTGAAAACTCTTGATTTTGATTATTATTACAAAACACACATTAGCCACTTCAGCCCTGTATACATTTCGGCCATTTGAAAATAGCCGATCTACAAGCTCAAAATGCGTCGCAATGTGACGCATTGTGAGCTTTTTTTTTGTGAGCTTTAATTTTAGATTTTTATACATTTGAAAACGTGAAATGGGACATTCTGCATAATGAGTACTTTTACTTTTGGTACTTTAAGTACAGTACATTTTGATTTAAATACTTTTGCTGTAAGAGAATATTTCTATATTGCAGTATTGATACTTTTACTTAAAGAATGTAAACACTTTCCCCACCACTGATGATAATTGAAAGAACACTTTAAACTAGCGACTGAAAACATAAAGTATTTATGAAAAAATGTTTACTACGGTAATACAACCAAGTGTAATACCCACGATAGACTTTAATGGAATGAAAGTTCTTCTGCAACCAGCAGGAGGGGGGAAATACCGCCACCCTCTAGGCCATTAATGGGAACTGCGGCGTTTACAATACTTCCGCACTGGCTTAATAGGCTCTATGCACAGCAGCCATATTGGGAATGAATTGGGCTAAATGAATGAATTTACTAATTAAGGCCCTGTTCCATTTAGTGTGGCATAGTGGTTGTCTTGGACCCCCATAACTCTGAGAGTGTACAAATGGAACCAAATGGACCCGTTCCATTTGTACACTCTCAGAGTTACACACCCACCATAAGGGGCCATTTGGGAACCAAAATGGAGTGTTTCTAGTGAGCCAACATGCACGATATCAGCACCCTGACCAGAATGGAACAGAGCCTTCATTAGTGTCATTGGTAACACCTGTGAAGGAAGCAAGGAAGGGGCCCAATTTCTGTCCAATGTGGCTGCTGTGCATAGAGCAAATTTCCAAGATGGAAAGGTTGTCGCCGGGTCAAAGTGCAAAGTGCGCGTGACACGGCCAATCTTTTTTTTGTGTGTCGCGTGTGTACATGCGCGCGTTCTTTGGTTGGCTCGTGCATGTGCGTGCTGCAGTGCTGTACAGTAGGTAGAGTGAGCGTTGCAGTAGAATACGGAACGCAGTGGATGTACTCATGGCTGTGGAGCCTCAGGCTGTGTCAGCCACACACACACACACACACACACACACACACACACACACACACACACACACACACACACACACACACACACACACACACACACACACACACACACACACACACACACACTTAGCTGTCAGAGGAGCTGTGTGTCCCCTTCACCCAGGAGGACTGTCACTT
>NC_139948.1:595000-637500 GCF_963454915.1 Gymnoscopelus microlampas | reverse complement strand
GCCTGTCGTGCTGAAAGAATCTGATTATTAAAGGTAGGGTAAGTGATTTTCTTTGGTTAAAATAAGTGTTAAATAGCTCTATATTCTGATAATACTCATTGCTATAGAGTGTTTGTTCAGTAAAAGGAGTCTCCTTGTCTCTCCAGCTCTTTATAAAACAGAAAATGCATTTTCGTTTCAGTTTCAGTTTAATTTCCAATTTTATCCAATCAGGATAGAAAACTCAATCAGGATATAGAGAACAAGTGAATCTGGAAGTGATGACACTAAGAAATGAGCAGACAAAATTGGAACTGGAACTCTATAAAAATGAAGCTTAAAAATGGGTACTTTCTCCTGATTGGCTGAGATTTTGACACCTACCGGAAAATGTATTTTCTGTTTATTAAAGAGCTGGAGAGACGGGGAGACTCCTGTTACTGAACAAACACTCTATAGCAATGATTACCATCAGAATATAGTGCTTTAACCTTTTAACAAAATACTTTTTGTTTTAACCCAAAAAATATCACTTACCCTACCTTTAATTATAAAGAGGCGAGATAGATGTAGCCAATGCTAGCTAACCTACCAGCTAGCGGGTATTCATAATCATCTCCTCATCTCCTTTAATAACAAATCTATTACTGATTCAGAGGGTGTAACGTTGTCGTTGTCGTTGTGGTGTAGACTTTGCCATCTGCTTGAGTTAGAACAATTTTGAAAACCCATTAAGACCTGAGGCCGATTCTACAAATGCCTTCTAAGTTAGTAGTTCTCAAACGTGTTTGTGCCAAGGACCACATGATATGTATTCGGCCACGGACCCCCATCAAAAATATCAGAATAATATCAAAAATAGCAGATGTAAAAGCTTGTAGATCTGCTATTTTTGAGAACAACTGCTCTAAACCACTGTTCTAAATCCCAAGAGCTTTCTGTAAAACGCATGTTGCTATGAATCTAAAATGACACAGATGCTTTCCCGGTCGTAATGGGTTAAAACGACACGTTGTGACCTTGTAGAAGTGTAATTTCCTGTGCACCACACAGCTCACAGGCACATATAAATCAGGCATTGCAGAGTGGAGATACTTAGTCAATCCATATTCTCTGTTTAGGGTCAAATACAAATGGAGTCAACTTTTTGTCTTGAGTCTTGTTTTCTCTGACTTTGTAAACATAGATGTGTTTGGACTCATGATGACTCATGATGAGTTGCATTGTGTTGTGTTGTTGTGAAGCGGTGCTGATGGGAGCCCCAGCAGGTTGGTGAGCATCACCATAGTTGACACACACCATACTCCATTACAGTCAGTCCACATCAGTGTCGTGAGTTTAGGAGTTGTATGGCCTGGGGGATCAAGAGCCTTACAGTACTCCTTTTGACGTTAAAACGTTTCTTTGGAAAGGGAGGTGATATAACTACAAATTGTCTCAGAACTTTTTTCTCGGAACCCTGTGCACCTCCAGATGTCGCTACTCTCTGAACTATTAGTTCGGAAAATAGGGCTGTGAATCGTGTGAGGTTGTAGATCGGCTATTTTCACAATTTGTGTCTCTTTCTTATATTATTTGACGATTTGATCTTTCTTTTTTTTGTTGAGGTATTAAAAAAGTCTTAAAAGTCCTTAAAGTGTCACTTCACTGTCATCTGGGGACCCCCCAAAATCTTGTTGGGACCCCCTTGGGGATCTCGAGCCACAGGTTGAGAACCACTGGTATAGAGGGACTGAGAGACTGCCATATAGGGTTTAAGTGGTTAAATGTTATATTATACGTATGATATGTTGTATATACAGTATATATATATATATATATACACATACCTGTGCGAAGCCCAGCAGTTTCCTGTTGGAGATTTCCAGGTGTTTGCGGCTCAGCTCAGATCGTCTCAGCTGGCTGTCGATGTTCATCAGCCTCCTGTTCAGCTCCGCTACATCTCCCTGAAACACAATAACACCTTCATAAACATTTCCCTGAAACACAATAACACCTTCATAAACATCTCCCTGAAACACATTAACACCTTCATAAACATCTCCCTGAAACGTTTCATTGAAACAATTACACAGCATGACAGGGTCTATAACCTTGAGAAACAAAGGTCTACAAACCCTCTAACCGAGGGTCTACATATCTAGGTAGCCTCCATGCTACGTGGATGCTCATACCTTGGTCTACAACCTTGAGAGACAAGGGTCTACATACCTTGAGAAACAAAGGTCTAGAACCTTGAGAAACAAGGGTCTACCTACCTTAAGAAACACGGGTCTACAACCTTGAGAAACACAGGTCTACAACCAGAGAAACAAGGGTCTACAACCAGAGAAACAAAGGTCCACAACCTTGGTAGCTTCCATGCTGCGTGGATGCCTCTTGCTGCCAGCCAGCTGGGTCTTCAGGTCGCTGATCTCGGCCTCCAGTAGTTGGACCACCTCCTCGTAGTCCTGCTCAGCACTGTTAGCCCTCCTCTGCACCGCCCCGCCCTCCACCGCCTGCAGACGATTCTTCAAGCGCTGGTTCTCCTCCACCGTCAGGCACGCTCTCTGGAACACGACCAACACAAGGTCAGGATTTAGAGAAAACAATGGTTCCCCAGCTAAATTAGTTAACCACTTAAACTCCACATGGTTGACCGGTGTACCTCTAGTGTATACTATACTAGTGTCTTTTCTGTTATTGTGGGAAGGCTTTCACTGAAAATAGCCGGTCGACATGCGATCATTGCGATGTGAACGTGTTATTTTTGCAAATAGAGTACTCGGTTACTTAGTTACTTTTCTCCTCTCCTCTCCAATCCAAGTGAATGAGGAGCATATTTTGAATTATCAATTTCTAATTGGAGCAATTGTTTTTGATTCCTTGTCCTCCTTTGGAGTTACATCATTGCAAGGTAACTACACAACCCAAACCTCTACCAAAGTGGTCTTGCCCTTTAACCTCTCCTCTCCTCTCCTCTCCTCTCCTCTCCTCTCCTCTCCTCTCCTCTCCTCTCCTCTCCTCTCCTCTCCTCTCCTTCCCTCCCCTCCCCTCTCTCCTCACCTCAGAGGTTTTCTGCAGTTCATCCTCCAGTGTCTTCTTGCTGTGCTCCGTGTCCTTCAGTATGACCTGCAACACAATGGGACAAGGAGGACAGTGACACATTCAGACGGTACAACATTTGTGTTTGTTGAGTTAAGCTGGACAGGAATTTATTTTCGGGAGGCTTGAGATTGGATCGTTGAACCGCTCACGCTAGAGGATAATCATGCCCGAGATTCGCTTACCATCTAGGCTGGGGTCGGGAACGAACCGATGAAGGGCAACCGATGAAGGTTTTCCAGGACAGGGGTGATATGGTCACGCTTCTTGTGTTATAGTCAAATACCTGGCAGCAGCATTTTGCACAAGTTCCAGACGGGAAAGTGATTTCTGAGCTAGACCAGTTTGCATTACAGTAATCTAAGTGGGATGGTACAGTATGAAGGCATGAACAACCTTTTCTAGATCAACAACAGACAGAAAGGACTGATTGTTTACTTAGCTGCCTGCTACCACGTCACTATCATACATTTCTGAATTCAATATGACCTGCAACACAGTGGACAAACCTCAGTGTTGTCAAACAAAGCCAGTGTCTACAATCAGAGTGACACATACTGTATCAATGACAGCTCTTCAGCCGTTAAGGGATGATGGAAATCAATTCAGCAACGCAAACCTGCAAGGACTGCATGATGTAGTCTCCAATAGATCAACCTTTATTTAGCCCTCATTTATAACACTGCTGAGCCGATGGCCAAGTTAGAAAATGTACAACCAGACAAAACATCAAATACAATGACATTTTAAATAATATTGTGCTGGTGCTCATGTTTTCAAGAGGCTATTTAAAAACCATCTGACATGTATTGTCGCGACCATATTGTGACATATGTCATACGGCGGTGGCTCTCAAAGTGGGGCCCGGCCGTCCTGGGACCCCCAGGGGTCTTTGAAGGCGTTCCAGGTCGTCCCCAGCCAAATGATTGATAGTTAAGAACCAAATGGACCAGTTACAGACCCTGTATGGGTCTCTAACTCTACAGTAAGAGTGTACAAATGGAACCATTTTGGTTCCATTTGTGTTGTCTATGTGTTGGTGCCTGTGTCTTAGTGAGTGGGCGTGTGTGTGGGCATAGGCTTGGCTCCAGCTCCCAGCTTGGCACACCTGTTACCAGTTCCCTCATCTACCTCACCTGCCATCAGCTCATCACTTCCACAGTCTATAAATGGTCTTCTCTCACAACTGTGCCAGTTTGTTTCACAACCTCACATGTGTGGGTAACGCTTTGCCAGCAACTGTATTTAGTCCTAGTTATTCCTAGTGCCTTAGTTAGTGTTTCTTGAAACCTGTATTTTGTACTCCTCGTGACTCACTCCTTTCTCTTTTCTACAGTGACCATACTCACCTGCCTTGCCTGCCTGCCTGCCACCAACCTCCGCCTGCTCCTCTCGACCACTCCAAACAAACCAACACAACCAACCTCCCCAATTCCTCCTTCCCTTGGACTTTAACTTTGTGTTGTTTCTGCATTTGGGTCTGCCAGCTGTAGTAATGGTGACAGAATTATGCCACAGTGTAGACTGGGGATCCCAGAGATCAAAATGGTATCCAACCGGGGGTCCTTGAAATTAACCCATTTTGGGGCGGGAACCCCTATTTGTAACTATACCTTTCAGGACGGGAACCCCTTTTGGGGTTCTTGCTGCTATGTACAGTATATATAGCAACATACATTTGTTGTAATTTTTTAATAAATATTTGAAGTTTTTCAGAAAACTTTGGTCAGGATTTAGAGGGCGTTTTTAGAATCGGCCTCAGGTCTAATTGGGTTAACGATGGTTGAGAATCACTGCTATAGCCGTAAAACAATATTCTCTTATGGGGGTAGCTGGCATATATTTTCAAATGCACACACAACACCTGTTGTGTCACATTACAAATGGGTGCAGTGCCACTTAGCGCCCAGCGAAAAGCGCAACCCGTATCGTCCCCCTGACGCAATGGTTAAATTCACACCTTGCCCCTGCGTTGTCTAGATACCAAATTATATTTTGCACACATTGGCTGTGTTGGTCCACTTCCTGTTTAGCGTTTTCCTGAAAACAGCTGTATGTATCTTGAGTTGCCTTTTTTTGCCCTGCATTTCGCCAGACATGCTATTTTCAACATGCTGTTACAAGGCAAGAGGCGTCGCGGTTGGATAGTTTTTTCTCTGGGCAACGCACACTAATACCGTTTGTGTTTATAAACGGTCAGATGATCGATCATAATGGATATACATTTTCTGTGACCAGTTGAAAAGGTAAAAAAAAAACTAAAATCGCTGGCAGTGGGCTAACACACAGTGAATGAGTTAACTCTGACAGTATACAAATGGAACCAAATGGACCTTAACAGGTCCATTTGGTTCCATTTGTATACTGTTAGTGTTATAGGCTTGTAAGGGTACATTTTAGAACCCCCTCAAGGAACCCTGAGGGTCCCTGAACCCCACTTTGAGAACCCCTTATGTAGACGGATATGTTACGGATATAAACCCAATGCACTCTCAAAATAGTAATATACGGAAACATCTGTGCTGGGATTGGTTAAGACCAGCTCAGGGCTGATACCACTGCTTGTTTTAAGACCAACAACAGCCATTAGAATACAGATGAGCCCAGCACATTATAGAGTGTGGGTACTGGGCGTGAAAATGGCAACTGTGCTGATTGCGAACATCTGCAGCAATTGTAATTGTGCTGTACCTTCAGTGCCGGTTGTGAAATAAGGCCCTCAGAGTTAAATTAATACATTTTACAGTGTACTTGTCCAAGGCTAACATTAGTAACATAGAGATGTTGGGTTATCTTCTGTATTATAGTCTAGAACAGTGGTTCCCAAACTATTTAGCTCAAGACGCAAAAGAGAAATGCCTGTGACACAAACTAGTGAAAATAGCAGATCTACGTGTGAGCTTGCACATATGCCATTTTCAATACTTCTTAAACGTTTTCTATATAATTCAGGGAATTTCTTTGATTATTTTATTTTATTTTATTTATGAAATCATTTTTGAAAAAATGTTTGAATTAGTTTTGAACTCGTGAATTTTGTGAAAATTCTTAGAAAATGATTTAGAATAATAATAATTAATAACAAGATTAAGAAACAAAAACTTAAAGGGATATTTACTAGCGACCCATAAAAATTGGTCGCTGTTTGGGAAACGGTGGTGTAGAACAGTTGTCTTCAACAATTATCTTTTTAGCTGAGAGAAAGAGAGAGAGATAAAGCAGGAACCCCCCACTACATATTGTATACAATTGTGTTGCAGATTAAACGTTTTCAGATAGCTTCATAGACTTGTTTGACAGCGCTACCATAATTTTGTTTGTTTTTATTGGTTAACGTTATATTTTCTGCTAATATGTTGAATTTATGTTAATGTGTTTTTTCAGACATCTCAATACGTAATACATTTGACCTTCAACTGTGTATTTGATTTGCTCTTTTTTCCCCTCTGACACAGTGTTCTTATGGTTATACTGTAAATGGCAAAATGCATTAAAAATGGCTACATCTATTGAAATGGCGTTCGCACAATTGCTGTCCTAAAATGTTGATAATGACCTTTATGATAATGATCTTTATTTAAACAGCACCTTTTATACATAGAACGCAACTCAAAGTGGAAAGCATAAAGAAACAAATGTCTTTGCAAGTATGGTAATATAAACGTGTGTGTGTGTGTGTGTGTGTGTGTGTGTGTGTGTGTGCGCATGCGTGCAATGCGTGCGTGCGTCCGTGTGTTACGTCAGAGCACACGGACCGTGGCACAACAGAATAAGTTTGTGATTTATGAAGGAGAATATTGGTTGCTGGGTGACAGGATGGAAAAAGCTATTATCATTGCCATGATAGAAAATAATGTTTCTAGAGGTGTGTGGGGGGGGGGGGGTTGATTCATGTAAAAATCGCAATTCTACGAATAATAGCCAATCTACAGGCGCTTGGGGGGTGCAGTGGCAAATTTATCTGGAGGCTGGGGGTTCTGTAGGACAAGGGTTCCCAAACTTTTCAGGCCGCGACCCCCCAAAATAATAATATTTGAACTGGGGACGCCCCTCCCTGACAAGCACATGGAATTGTAGGCATTCCATTTAGTTTGACTCAGTTCCACAGATAGGCCTAAACATTGAAAACGGCCGAACAACGCCTCACACTGCGAGGCGTTGTGAGCTAGTTTCGGCCTGCGACACCTCCGCGCGACAGAGCATGAATTAGGCATTAGTTAGCTACCGCAAAATGGACAACAAAGAAAACACAACATACCAAAAAATACAGACAAACTGTTTGGTGTCCAAAGTCTGGTTCAAGTTGCTCATGGCTCATATTATGTCCCGAAAAACCCATCGTATTATCTCTTCCTCCTCAAAAATCATCATAAACTCTGCCATTGTCTTATGTTCCCCACATGATTTCACTTTTAAGACTCTGGTGTGTGTGGCTCCATTAAAACTTTGAGGAAAATTATTTCTAAAGACCTTCCAGCGAGGCATAAAGTGCAGCTTCAGCAGCTTAGGGCCAAACACTCAGAGATCAAAGGGTTATCCCATAGAAACATCCTGAGGAAATCCTCATGGTGATGCGGTGGAACTGACTGTTCTCAAGGCATCCTCAGATGAGAATTAAAGGGCAGCCGTAGCCCTGCTGTAAGTAGCTTTATATAACCAGGCACTGGATGATAAGAATGCACTCAGGGCTGCTCCAATGAAATGGTACAAATCATCTCTGTCGGGTGGAAACCTAGTATGTCCAAAACTGTTAATTTTCAGGAAATGTAAAAAATTAAAAAAACAATATAGATCCAATGTAGCTATTATTTTGTCACAAGCTCTTGTTAATACTTTTCATTGGTTCAATATTCATGAAAAAAACGTAACCACTTTCAAGCAAATATAGCAGATTTACAAGCAGACCTTGTAGATATGCTATTTTTGCACAACGAAGTAGGGCATTCATTTACGAAAAAGCCCCCCCCCCCAAAAAAAAGGTTAAATTCGGAGATACAAGGTTTCGGCCTGACAGTGACGAAATGCAGTGTGGGTGTGTGTGCGTGTGTGAGTGTGTGTGTGTGGGATGACCTTGAGCTGTTTCATTTGAGTCTGTAGTTGCTTCACCTCCGTCTGGAACTGCTCCAACTCCTCACTGCTGTAACTGCTCTCTGACTCATATGTCTACACACACACACACACACACACACACACACACACACACACACACACACACACACACACACACACACACACACACACACACACACACACACACACACACACACACACACACACACACACACACACACACACACACACACACACACACAGTAATATCATTTGTGGGAGAAGTTGATGATAAACTGACTTTGATGTGATTTGATCATAACAAAAAATAATCAATAATCAAATGTTATTAAATGTTCTTTCTTTCTTTCTTTCTTTCTTTTTGCGAAAATAGCCAATATGCACACTCTCATCTTGTTAATAATTGTCTCCGCCAGGAGACTATGTTTTCATTCTCGTCCTTCCGTGTGTCCACCAAGCTAACATTGGTCAAGCTTCACGTGACACGTGACAATATGTTGAAACGGTGTGCTTTGATTGGCTAGCGAGACGCATGATGAAATAGAGATCAATAAATAGGTGTGTCACTTCAAAAGATCATTTATATATTTTGAAGTGAGGTAAGACAAGATTAATCAGGAACAGTACTGGCGGAGACCTGTGCTCTGAGGAGCACATTTTCTAGTTATAATAATAATACAAAATCTATTAGAAAGTTTTAGTAAAACATAAAAAAATACAAATAAAAGGGAAAAAACATCGGCATGAGTTGCTTACAGGGGAGTGGAAGGCAGATGTGTCCATCAAACTGGCTGCTTCGTGATAGGAGAACATGAAGGGACTCTGAGAAAGTCCCGCCTCCTCCAGATTATCTTGGAAAACATTACGGGTTGCCTCCACGAAGTCTGAACACAAACAAACAAACAAACAGACAGACAGACAGACAGACAGACAGACAGACAGACAGTCAGACAGACAGACAGACAGACAGACAGACAGACAGACAGACAGACAGACAGACAGACAGACAGACAGACAGACAGACAACATTAACAACACCGTTTCCATAGAAAAGCATTGTCAACACAACATATTAATACGCAAACAACATTAAATGGGACCTTAGGTTTTTCTTTTTCATTATTTTTTCTTCAATTTGAGCCCTTTTTTAAAATAATTTTGGTCACGAATTTGAAAGGTAGGTGTAAACATTGTTGGAACCGGCTCATTTGATAGGTAGGCTCTATGCACAGCAGTCACATTGGACAATAATTGGGCCTCTTCCTTACTTCCTTCACAGGTGTTACCAATGATATGCCCCCTGACTCTGGTCAAACAGAGTCAAGGGGCTGATACTGTTCATGTTGGCTCACTGCTACACCAGTGGGTCTCAAAGTATGGTCCAGTTACCCTCATGGTTCCTTGAGGGGGTTCCAAATGGCCCCTTACGGGTGTGCATAACTCTGAGTGTACAAAGGGAACCAAATTGGACCCGTATTACGGGACCATGAGGGTCCCTGGACCACACTTTGAGACCCACTAGTATTTCTAGTGAGCCAACATGCACAATATCAGCACCCTGACTCTGTTTGACCAGAATGGAACAGAGCCTTCATTAGTATCATTGGTAACACCTGTGAAGGAAGTCAGAAGAGACCCAATTTTTCTCCAAAATGGCTGCTGTGCATAGAGCCTATTGGTTACACCTGTGAAGGCAGTAAGGAAGAGGCCCAATTTATTTCCTGCTGTGCAATAGAGCCTATTCCGGTGCGTTACAAGTGCGTGCGTGTTTGTGTATGTGCGTGCTATAGACGTGCCTCCGTAGGCCACAGTGCCCTGTGGATCCGTGTTCAGGTTCTGTCTTAACCTCCGCTTCTTCTCCTCTGTGACGTTCAGACCCAGATAGGACAAGGCCTGTGTGAGAGAGAGAGAGAGAGAGAGAGAGAGAGAGAGAGAGAGAGAGAGAGAGAGAGAGAGAGAGAGAGAGAGAGAGAGAGAGAGAGAGAGAGAGAGAGAGAGAGAGAGAGAGAGAGAGAGAGAGAGAGAGAGTCATTAAATGCAGTTCTTCTCAAACATGTATTTGGCTGCAGATGGCCGGCATCTGAAAATAATTTGTGCCAATGATATAGTCGATTTACAAGCTCACAAAGCGTCACATCCCGACGCATTGTGAGCTTCCAGGTCGGTTATTTTCATAATGCATATTAGGGTTACTAGAAGTTCGGCCGGCTGCACCGGCCTCACATCTAGCGCCCACGCCCACGTAGCGTCCACGCCCACGTAGCGCCCACGCCCACGTAGAGACCACTTGGCAGCGCCGATCACTGGCGTAGCGTCATGAGGGCTAGTGGGGCCATGGCCCGGTCAGTGAAGATTTTTCAGGAAAATGAATTCTGCTCCGACAACAATAGACACAGCCGCCGGCCGCCAGTGACGTTACTGAAGTGATACATTGGCTGGCCCATTCACACCTTTTACAAAGCTAAAGCTGCCTACTCCTGCCTATCAATGGTCCAAGTGTGACCTGTAAAGTAGCCTAGCGTAGTCTGTAGGAGACATAAGCATGTCCTAAGAGGAGTCCAAAAGAGAATGGATCCTGGGAGTCATGAATTAAATTACAGAGGTGAGTAAATAACTACATGTGCTCAAGTACTGCACTTTACTGGATATCTATCTATCTATCTATCTATCTATCTATCTATCTATCTGTCTATCTCTCTATCTCTATCTCTATCTATCTCTCTCTCTATATATATATACATATCTAAATGGCGAAATGGCTGGGGGGAAATGGGCAATATATTGTTATTTAATATTGTTATTTTATTATGAGTATTAATAAGTTCTGATGATTAATTATATCATATGATTATAATATTTGATTAAGATATATGATCTTATAATAATCATGGGGCATGTATAATCATTATCTAATAATCAAATAATAATACAATGAGTCATCACATCTTTTCGGTGGCGGGTGTTATACGGAAATGTGTGACCCTGTACAATCTGGTCAAAATGGCGGCCGTTTGTGTGTTGTTGCGCTCGTACACACACACACACACACACACACACACACACACACACACACACACACACACACACACACACACACACACAAGGAATGTGTGTGGAGATGGCGGCTGTTTTTGTGTGTTTGCACAACAGTGCATGTGGACACACGAATGGTGAGTTGGATGCGTCTTTTAATAATCAGAAGACGCACAGTACTGCACACACACAGACACACACACACACACACACGCGCGTTGAAGTAATTTCCGTGTGCGCGCGCACACACACACATCTACAAACGGAGACGGCGTGTAGTGAAATGGGGGCAGAGGTTCTGAATTGGCATCCAGGGAGTGTGTGCACAGTTTCGCTGCGAGCAAGGCAACGATGCGGGAGATTAGCTATCCACAGACGGACGGACAGGGGGTAAAACATACTCTGGCGCCATGCCTTTCGGCCTGGCGGAGACAATGGAAAAGCTAAAGTAAAGTAAAAGACCATTACTGCAACAAAAGTAGTCAACAAACTATACTATAAAACATTGGGCACATTGTCAAATAATATAAGAAAGAGGCAAACATGTTGAAAATAGCCGATCTGCAAGCTCACAACGCCTCTCAACGTGAGGGTTGTGAGCTTGTAGATCTGCTATTTTCACAATATTGACTTGTGGAACGGAGTCAAACAAAATGGGGGGGTCCCCAGTTCAAATATGATGTAGGGGGGGGGGGGGGCGGGGGATAGCCACTGCCCTAGTCGGACCGAAATTATCTGAAATTACAACATAATGCAGCCTAAACGTGCGGTCCTGCCATTACGTTACATACCACAACATACATCATCTACAATGGACTAACGGAGCAGCAATAATAACATTCACCACACGAATATTGTTGACAAAGTGATTGCACAGCCGCTGCAGGTATGACAACCACGTTAGCGTTAGCTACATGGCAACTATCACAGCGCCCTGTCTGTCGTTGCTGCGACTGACTGATGGCTACAGCCATAGATATATGTAAACACTACAGCAAGCTCTCTGCGATGCCATTGTCTGGAAACTGCTCTTAGCGTGACAGGACCAATGAGAGTGAGCGCTTTCGTTGTTGCTAAGATACGGTGCCTGGCACACGGCGTCTCTACCCCATAGCTTGTAGATCTCTCACACATGATTGGCGTAGGCTGCGTTGCCAGGTCTGACTTTGTGTCTAAGCAATGGTCGGCTTATTTTTGCGCGCCTTTGGGCTCGTTCGCATAGTGCGCACGGCAGCGCTTGTTTAGCGTACGTCAGCGCGACGTGGCAACGGACGTGGCAACGTGAAAGGGTGGTCACTTATGATTGGCTGGTGAAAAGAAACACCCGGACGTGAATTTTGAGGTGGCGAAGTGATTTGCATAAGTATTGGAGCATAATGCGTTTGATATTAATTGTACATCCTGCAAGTACAGTGATGGGATGCGAAGCAGCTGGTTTGACAGGCAGAATATTGAGGAATTTTGGGGGAAAATGTGGAGTTAGTTGGGCCATGTGTCTGCTTGGCCATTGAGGCGATACACTCGTGTACACTCCATGACTGTGGCCGTCAATTATGGTAGCAAGATTGTGGGTGAACAGATGTTGACGCTAGTTTAGCTTAACCCATTAAGACCTGGAACTTTGTCATTTTTAGATTTGAGCTAAAAAGCATTATTTTACACTTTGGGCTATTAAAAAATAGCAGATATACAAGCTCGTATAGTGCGGCACCGACCCCACTTTGAGAACCACTGATTTAATGTGACAGGACTGTCCCTCACCTGCTCCTCTGCTGCTGTAATGCTGCTACAAGGACAACAGCGTGGATGCCCACAATGCGTTGCATTGTGGGCTTTAGATCAGCACATTTTTTTTAGGCTCATGGTTAAAAATCATTTCTTTTTAATGGCACTAATAAAAACACTTCAAATGTTGATGTCCTCACAAGTATAGTAATTACAAACCTTGCTCTGTGCGTGTGTGTGTGTGTGTGTGTGTGTGTGTGTGTGTGTGTGTGTGTGTGTGTGTGTGTGTGTGTGTGTGTGTGTGTGTGTGTGTGTGTGTGCGTGTGCGTCTGCGTCTGCCACTATAATACTGTGCTACAAGGACAAGGCTGTCCACCCCTGCCTCCTTGCAGTCCCGTCTATCACTGCAATGTGCTTCATTCTGCACATTCAGGCCCGTTCAGGCGGCGCCTGTCAGCGGAGAATGTTGAATGGGAGGAGTAGGAGCTACGCCCTCCCGGTGGGGGCTCCTCACTGGCAGGTGGAGCCAGTAGGGTATCACAGCAGTGGCAAGTGTGAGGAATTCATAGGCTTAAGCACCATTCACATGATAACTATAACTATAAGGACAATTACGTGAGCATCCAACATGGATACGTTCTGTAAACCAGTGTTAGTTTTGCCGACTAAAACTATGACGTAAAATGTCCGTCGACTACCTTTTTTCACTGACAAAAACGAAACAAAAACAAAATAAAAATGATGACTAAAACTATGACTGAATAGATTGTTAATTTTGTCAACCAATAAAAACCGGTAGACTAAATGTGGGGTGTGACTAGTGGAGAAGAGATTCAGTAGAACTAAAACAAATCATTTTATGCTTGGCTGTGTGTGGGTGTCGCACTCTGAAAATAGCCCATCTACAGTCTGTAACGCGTTGTGAGCTTGTAGATCGGCTATTTTTGGCACACACAGGTATAAATCAGGCATTACGACGGTATCATAACCCGACATTTATTTTTTTTGTCGACTAAATCAACTGCCGATTAAGTCGACTAAAATCTTATAATATAATAGTCAACTAAAACTAGATTAAAAGTGAAACATTTCAAGCAACTAAAATGTGACTAAAACAAAATGGAATTTTATCCAAAAGACCATGACTAAAATATAATTATCTGTAATGATACATCACTATTAAATAATGCGCAATTCTACTTTGTTTGGTTAGAGGTTTGGTTTTCTGTATAGTAGTTATCTTGCCATGATGTAACTACACATATTGGTGAGTTGTCTTCAATAATTACTTAAATTAAATGTACAGTATATTCTCCTCATTGAATTTACATAATGTGTGTCGACACGGTCAAATACAATGTGCTATTTAGATACATCTGACTTGACACGCCACTTTTCTCTACTGCTGTATAAGCCCTAAGGAGGATACCCCCCCCCCCCAAAAAAAAAAACACTGACAACCAAGGCATGGATGCGTGTGTAATGATACTGTATAACAGATCCATTAAAAAACAAAATCACTTTTGACCGCAACAAATTGCTTAACCCATTAAGACCGGGAACGCATATACTGTAATTATTATAATTGTTTAGCTATAACCATTATTTTATACTTTTGGCTATTCAAAAATAGCAGATTTTATACCAGATCTGCTATTTGTTGAAAAATTATGAAAAATGGGGGATTCAACAAATGTCTTCTAAATCCTAACAGTTAAAAAAATATATATATATACGTTGCTATAATCAGTGGTTCTCAAACTTTGGACCCCCATCTCAAAATATGTTGTTCCAGGGATCCCCCAGGAGCAAAGATTTGAGTAAAAAATGTCCGCTTTAAAAATATATATATATTCAAAGGTTTGCACAAATGTTCACGATTTAAAAGAAAATGGCAGATCTACAAGCTCATAGCACGGCACATGAGCTTGTAGATCTACTGTAGGGCGTAGGGCGTTGTGGGCATCACTTCCTGTCAATTTGATCCAATCAAATCCAATCAAATCCAATGACATCCAATCCAATCGACAGGAAGTGATGCCCACAACCCCTAGGAAACTTGTGGATAAATATTTTTTTTAATCTTTATATATATATAGACTGGTTTCCTGTTAGTAAATATGAGAGGAATATGACCGCGCAGCTGCGGGGGGAAGCCTATAGGGTGCGTTTGGAAATTACGCACCGGAGCACACTCGCCTATTAGTTTGTATTGGCCAGTGCGCTCACTGCCGCTCAGGGCTGTATTTTCGAACGCGCCTTTCCCCCAGGCATGCGCAGATTGCGCATTCTGCTCTGTGATGACGTCGCGCGGAAATCCGTCTATAGTTTTAATTATTTTGAATGTTCTAAATATCAATATAGCAATTCATTGGTATTACAAAAAAAGAAAATGTACTTTGCAATTTGTGAATTTTTGAATTTGAATTTGTGAATTGTGAATTTTGAATACTTGCATACTAGTATTGACTGGAGTATAATTCTTCTCCATGTCCTCCATTGCACATTTTACACACAGCAGGTTTGCATCATCAATGCGGAGGTGCTATAGCTCGACTAAAGCGCTTACGCGCATATTAATCTAAGCTCAATTTATGTGCCCCAAGTTATCGATCCCGCTTTTCTTCCCATAATAACTTGCGTTGCGCTTTTGTGCAGTGAAAGCCATAGCAGAGTTCATTTACACGCTGAGAGTGTAGGAAACTGACCTGAATGGGTCAGAACCCAGTAGAGGACACTGCCTAAGTACATCTACTTGAGTACTGTACTTAACCCATTACAACCCGGGAAAGCATCTGTGCATCTTTTTTAAATCGTGAACATTTGTGCCAATCTTTGAATACATATTTTTTTAAAGCGAACATTTATAACTCAAATCACTGCAACGAATGAGTTAAATACTTTTTTTTGCACATGCATTGCATCAATTTCATAGGGCTGGACCCAAGGAAGGTTTTGAAAGGAAAAGACGCCAACGTCATTTTCTCTATCATGCAATTCCAGCCGTCAGATTCGTCGCACTGGGTGGCAGACTCACAGCGGAAGTCGGTGAAATAACATTGGTGTCTATGAGAGCCGGCTGGACAGCTTATGAACAGGAAAATAAAAGAAGACATATCGCACATTGTTTTCTGCTGTGTTGCTTTTCGATGTGTACACTGTATAATTTTATAGAGGTATCTAAAGAGCACAAAGTATGTTTCTGTGGGTTTCTTCTCCATCCACAGCAATGTATTTCATCAAACGTCAGGTGCAAGGTTTGCCATCCATGAGTGGCAAACCTTGAGGGCGGACTGCACGACTGCACGACTATCTAACACCAGTGGCGCAGCCAGAACGCTAGTATAGGCTGGGCCTAGGCAGGAGCGGGTGGGCACACACGCGTGCGTGCGTCCCCGACCCGTGCGCATGCGTGAAAATGTGCGGTTATTGTGCGGTTATTGTGCGGTTATTGGGCGGTTATTGGGCGCTTTTTTTGTTACTTTATTTTGGTTTTAGGGTTAGGGTTAGGGTTGGGTCAGGGTTATGTTATTTAATTCTTATTTTTGCCTGATTTTACCGATTTTTTATCAAAAAAAATAATGAATTATAAAAAATAAAAATTCCCCCATTTTTTTTATTTTTTTTTTTCAAAATCGATTGGGTGGGCCAGCTTTCTATGTGGGTGGGCCACGGCCCACCCAGGCCCACCCATGGCTGCGCCCCTGTCTAACACCTTCCTTGGCTGGACCAAACATGGACAAATTACATCATCAACTTGCGACGGGCATTGCCCCACTTGAGTAAAAGATGAACTGTTTCTAAAATAAATAAAATATTTAGGTGTTTTTAATGTTACATTTTAGGTATAGAGGACAATTATAATGTATTAAGGCATATATATTTGGCTTAATAGCCAGGGTTCCTTTTAAAAGAAAAGATTGAGTCGGCTGAATTTCCCTCCAGGGGATGAATAAAGGTTCATGTCAACTTAATTAGTAAAGTGAGTTGAGCAACGAGAGCAAGGCTGGGGCACATTTTACACAATATGGATTATCATTATTTCCATGATATCACCATACCTGCCTGTCTGTCTGTCTGTCTGTCTGTCTGTCTGTCTGTCTCTCTCTGTTTTTCTATTGTGGTGGAAAATAAATTACCGTCGTTGTAGGGTGGAAACCTTATAAGGCCAAAAATGTTACTTTCAGTAAACAAAACAAAACAGAACATTGTGTTCCAATGGTGTGTTAATACGTTTCATTGGTTTAATATTTGTAAAACCCACCAACAAACTTATAGGTAGGGTAAGTGAGATTTTTGTTGAAAGGCAAAAGCTCTATATTGTGATAGTAATCATTGCTATATCGAGTGTTTGTTCAGTAACAAGGGTCTCCCTGTCTCTCCAGCCCTTTAATAAACAGAAAATACATTTTCAGGTGGGTTGCAAATTGTCAACCAATCAGGAGAGAGTATCCATTTATCAGCTTCAATTTCATAGTGTTCCAGTTAATTTTGTCTGCTCATTTCTCTGTGTCATCACTTCCAATTGCATTTGTCTATCCTGTATCCTGTGTGAGTTATCTATTCTGATTGGATAAAATTGGTATCCCGACCTGAAAATGCATTTTTCTGTTTAATAAAGAGCTGGAGTGTCCCCTGTTACTGAACAAACACTCTATAGCAATGATTACTAAGAAAATATATAGTAATTTAACACTTATTTTAACAAAGGAATATCCCTTACCCTACCTTCAACCACTTTCACGTTCACTTCGATTATTTTAGAAAATAGTGAAACTAGCCGATCTACAAGCTCACGACACGTTGATGCCGACACGTTATGAGCTGGTATAGATCGTCTTTTAAAAAAAAGTTAAAACGCAGAGATACGAGTTTTCTGCTCCGACAGCGGCGGAGTTACATAACTTCCAATGCAGAGGGGTGAAGCATGATTCAGCCAAAAGGGTTTATTTCAGAGCTTGTCAAGTTGTCAGAGACACAGCAGCAGCGGCAGCAGCAGCAGCCAGCCTCTCTCTGTGCACATCTCTCCTCCACTTCCACACGTCCCAAAAGCCTCTCTTCAGCAATGTCATGCAACTTCTTATGAATTCCTTTCCAAACGCACAGAGGCGGGCCGCTATTTTTCTTGCGTCAGTGAGCCAACCTTAAGCCCCCTATTTATTTATATATATATATATACACACACACTTCGCTATACGGTGAATAGCGAGAACAGCGTGGGACTTAGCATGAATCCAGCTTTTAAGATCATGCATTTTATAAATATTAACTGCTTTAAGCTCAGCATCCATATTCTTGGGGGGGAACGTTAGCCCAAAACAATTGCTGATCTACAAGCTCACAACAAGATTCTTAACAGTACAGATTGTACAGTCAAAAGGGGCTTGTTTCCATACAATACAATACATATCAGGCTCAGAAGCAGGCAAAAGGTATATTTACAGAAAAGGGTGGGGGTGGGGCGCAGGGGGCAGAGGATGCTGGTACCAAGGTGTTCAAAGGTGTTCTAAGCGATTTGGTGTCGATGGAAAAAAGCGGTCCAAGTACAGTTGTAACTCAGGTCCATTTTTACAAAGAATAGAGGGTAAGTGGTTAATGAAAAAATGTAATAAATCCAATAGAAATGATAGTGTTAGGGGCTGTTCTCGACAGAAAGAGTTGTATGAGTGGAGGAGCGCATTGGATATTGTATCATGTCCAGCGCACTCGCACAGACAGTTTACACCTGCGTGTGTGTGTGCGTGCGTGCGTGCGTGCGTGCGTGCGTGCGTGCGTGCGTGCGTGCGTGCGTGCGTGCGTGCGTGCGTGCGTGCGTGCGTGCGTGCGTGCGTGCGTGCGTGCGTACGTGCGTGCGCAAAGGGACTCATAGCAAAGGACATATCAAAATAGCATGCAGCCTCAGTGAGAATGTACAAACATGCCTGTGTCATTCCATCCATGTTTCATCTCTGTGATAACGCAGACATCTTTACATCTTTGACCGCTAATAAACCAGATGTTGCTGTGGTTGATGAAGAGTCCAGGCCAGGGAAGTGTCTGTATTAGAGATAGGATGCACCTTTGACCTTAGCCTAGAGGAAGCCTTTATAGACCACCGAAGTCCTGACGTCACTCGTTCATCCCCAGGTTCGTAAAGTAATTTTGCTATGGAGAATAACATTGGGTCATCATAGAATCGTCTCATATAAGAATTGTGGTCCAAAAATAAACAAACTGTCTCTGCGCCATTGTCAGGGAGGAGGTTCTGTATCGTTTACGATAGTCAGTCACTTATATTTGAAACAGTCTGTTTCTGGCGAAAATGTAACTAATTCGGCGGAAGTAACATTATCGTTTTCTCACCGTCAGTTGATGCTTCATATCCATAAGAGTCAAACCGCCGGGGTCATTTGTTTATTTTTGGAACACAGTTCTTATTTGACGCGATATTAAATACGTCTATGGGATTCAGAATGGGGGTGGAAAACTGCGAACCAGGTAGACAAACAAAGGATGCGTAAATTACGTCAGACTTCGGTGGTCTATGACCAACGTCATAAAATACCAAACACTTCTACATACCATCTCAGAGCTGGGCTATAGGTGCAGACTATTTGCTTTTATATTTGGCAGCCTGGGACATACCCACAGACTGGTTGTTAGAGGGTTTCAACAACTTGTGATGCCCAACAAGGAGGCAAAAAGGCTGGCAAAGTATTATGCTGTCTCTGCTATAATTGGTAGCCGCCACATATTACTTATACCCATAGAGTACTGAGTGACATGCTTATTGTATCATGAAGACATATGCCATGATTTTGTGAATGTAACTTTAACTGGCAGACAGAGGGGGCGGGGCTTAAGTAATTACAGTTCGTCCCTATTGGTGGTTTTAGTCCATGTACAAAATTTGTACTCCGTAGCATGCTGCGAACTTGAGTTATGGCTGTTTAAAGGCCAGCCAATGGGAAGACAGAGGGGGCGGGGCTTCAGCAATTCAAGCTCGTCCCTATTGGTGGTCTAAGTCCACATACCAAATTTGGACTTGGTGGCATGCTGCAAACTGGAGTTATAGCTGTTTAAAATCCCGTGCTCATCCCGTGCTCATACGGGCGGACGGACATAACATACGCGGGGGGTCCCTGGACCCCTCTTTGATAACTTCAGCAATTCATGCTCGTCCCTATTGGTGGTCTAAGTCCACATACCAAATGTGGACTTGGTGGCCTGCTGCAAACTGGAGTTATAGCTGTTTATAATCCCGTGCTCATCCCGTGCTCATACGACCCCTCTTTGATAACCAGTGGCACGTGTGGCCAATGAGAGGAGAGATGGCATAGGCAATCTCCAAGTCTGTGTGTGTGTGTGTGTGTGTGTGTGTGTGTGTGTGTGTGTGTGTGTGTGTGCGTGTGTTTGTATGTGTTGCTTCTTTGCCGTGCTCATCTTGTGCTCATACGGACGGACGGACGGACGGACGGACGGACATACGGACAAAGTCAAGTGTAGAGCGGTTGGCACCGCTAAAAACAGGAGGGGGCCTAATATAGAGCCTTGGAGGACTCCGGTCAACCAAATATATAGCCTACTGTAGGATTTAGGCGGTGAATAAAAGTAAAGTTTGTGTAAGTGTATACTTGAGGGAGTCAGTGATTCCTGAGTCCTTCCTGGGTCAAATCAATCTGCCCTCGACATTAAGATGCACCAGGCCTGAAGAGCCGATCAATGAGAGCTATGTGCACGATCCACCAGGCCTGGCGAGCGGATCAATGAGAGCTACGCATGCGTTCTCTGCACTGCCTTTAACATCTTCTGGTATTAACGTGACTCCATCGCTACGGCAACCTGCCCAACGTGACCAATAAGATCGTCGTCATCTCCAGTTTGCTGACCATTGTCACCAGTGCCAATGGTGGAAGTACTCAGATCATCATAATATATATATATATATATATATATATATATATATATATATATATATATATATATATATATATATATATTTTTTTTTACTAAAGTAAAAGCGTTACCACAATCTAGAGATACTCTTCTACAAAAGGCCCGTATTAAAAATGTTACTTGAGTAAAAGTTCAAAAGTATTGGCATCAAAATATACGTAGGCCTACAGCACCAAAGTAAAAGTACTCAAATTTATCAGGATTTATCAAACAACATCCCTTGCAGGTCAGCTATGTTTGAACAGCCCAAACAGGTTTAGGTTTAGGTTTAGACTAAACCTTTTCTGGATTAGAGCCTGATGGACAGTGGTGTAAAGTAACTAAGTACATTTGCTCAAGTACTGTACTTAAGTAAATAGTTACTTTGTAGATTTTGATTTGAACCAATATATCAGCTCGCCATTTGAAAATAGCCGATCTACAAGCTCACAATGCGTTGCGATGCGATGCATTGTGGACTTTTAGATCTGCTATTTTCAAAAGATTTTTTATACAATTTATACATTTGAAAACTTGTGAAATGGGACATTCTGCTTAATGAGTCCTTTTACTTTTGGTACTTTAAGTGCATTTTGATATCAATACTTTTGTACTTTTACTGAAGTCAGCAGTACTTTTTCCACCACTGCTAATGGACATCTTGAAAGTGTTCGTGGCCCACCCATTCTGCTGCCGTGTTAAGTGGTCAGATGGGTGGACCGCATACTTTTTCAGAGCATGTTAATGTCGAGGATGCATCAATCAATCAATTGTGTTCCTGCTTGGATCAATGGAACTAACGTTGTAGTGTACTTTAAGTTCTTACTTATTTTATTATCAGTATCACAAAGAGTGTGTGTGTGTGTGTGTATGTGTGTCTGTGTGTGCGTGCGTGCGTGCGTGTGTGTGCGCGAATGTAAGGCACATTGCAAAGCACTTTGAAAAAAATGCAGAATTTGCCATTTTTGGCCATGTCATTATAGGCAATAAAAAACATCCCCAATCATCTATTTCCACTAATTGTCTTACGACGAAGCATAGGCGGTTTAAGTGGTCTATTTATTCTTTCATTCATTCTGTGTTAAATATTGCTGTGTGTGTGTGTGTGTGTGTGTGTGTGTGTGTGTGTGTGTGTGTGTGTGTGTGTGTGTGTGTGTGTGTGTGTGTGTGTGTGTGTGTGTGTGTGTGTGCTGTAGCAGTGCATGCATCAGGGACATGCATGGCCATGTGGCCAGCGACACTCCAGGTGGAGTGTGCAGTGCTGTAGACAGTGATGATATTTATATTACATTTCAATACTTTATACTTCTACTCCACTTCATCTCAGAGCGAATACATGTTAGATTGTAGCACAATTTGCGAAACAAGTCCCGTCAGCATTTCACAGCTTGTACTTGTATGTTAGTGACTTCATTCTTGATTCTCTTGATTGAATATTGTACTTTTTACTCCACTACAATTATTTGAAAACTTAGTTACTATTTACTTTGCAGATTCAGACTATTACAAAACATACATTAACCAATTAAGCCCTATTTTATTCTGCGGCTATTCATGTATTATGAGGTTATTATTGAAAGATTCTGACATATTATTATTTGTATTTCCTTTTAAATAATGACTACTTTTACTTTTGGCACTTTGAGTATATTTTAATGGCAATACTTTTACTCAAGTAGAATTTTTAATACAGGCTTTTTTTCTGTATTACTTGCAGCGAAGTAATTCAATACTGCGTTACAATATCAATACTGCATTGATACTTTTACTTAAGTATATATTAAAAAAAAACACTTCTTCCACCACTGGCTGTAGATTCCGTCCTGTCCCGTTGCCAGATGGTGTAGGCGTTGCGCGGCGCTGGAGCGTGGCCAGGGGCGGGCAGGGGGACAATTATTGGGGGGGGGGGGGGGGGGGGGGGACTCTCCATGCACCTCCAACAGAGAGAGAGAAATTTAACCCATTTAGACCGGGAACGCATCTGTGTCATTTTAAGATTTCTTTGGCTATTCAAAAGATATACAGCAGATATACAAGCTCTTGTGTGTGAGCTAGTAGATCTGCTATTTTTTTAAACATCGTGAACATTTTTACAAATCTTTGAATACAGTATATACATATTTTTAACTCAAATCTTTTCCTCTGGAGGATTCTACAAATGTCTTCTAAATCTCTGAACAGTTAAAAAAAAAAAAACTATGTTACTACATCAGTGGTCCTCAAACTTTTTCGTGTCAAGGACCCCCAAAATGATATGTATTTGGCCACTCATAGCTCATAGCACGGCACCGAGTGCCGCGCTATGAGCTTGTAGATCTGCTATTTTTAAATAGCGAAAGAAATCTAAGAATTACACAGATTCTTTCCCGGTCTAAACGGGTTAATTTGGCCAAAGTGCATTGGAGGCTGGCGAGTGCCTCCTGTGATGAATTACACCCATGTTTCTATAAGAGCACAAACCCATTCAAAAAGACAGGAGCGGAAAAAGAAGGGGCCGAGCAGATCTTTCCCTCCGAGTTAGACGAATGCTCTTGGACATTAGTCAGTGGGTGGGAAGTATACTTTTACTCAAGTACTGTACTTGAGTACAATTTTGAGTACCTCCACTTTTCAATACTTTATACTTCTACTCCACTACGCCTCAGATTGTTTTTTTAGTTTTATTTTAGTTTTTATTAAAGGACAATGGCTTCTAGTATAGCATGCTAACATTCCAGGAATAGAAAGCCTGCGGTTTCTATTAGCTTGGATTCTCCATTGATGATGTCACTGGTAGGTAGGTTTCTGAACTGTCCACTGAGCAGGCATACATGGAGCCATCTCACAATGAGCTTTAGTCTGGACCAATTATATGAATATAGGTTGAAAATGGGTGAAGTGTTCTTTTAAGTACATTTTGATGCCAAGACATGTGTAAATGTACTCAAATATATTTTTTAAATTCAGTACTTTTACTTTTAACAGAGTATTTCTACCTTGTGTTTCACTTTCCCCACAATAACAGAAAACCAAAAGGACAGAGCCCTGAGGTTCTCCACCGTATAGGGTTTAACCCATTCAGACCGGGAACGCATCTGTGTCATTTTAAGATTTATTTGGCTATTAAAAAAAATAGCAGATATACAAGCTCATAGCGCGGCCCTTATCCTTGTGAGCTTGTAGATCTTGTAGATCTGCAAAAAAAAATTTACAAAAATGTTCACAAATAATAAATAGCAGATCTACAATAAATCTTAAAATGGCACAGATGCGTTCCCGGTCTTAATGGTTTAAGTGGTTACCGTAAGTAAAACAAATCAGTTTAGTGTGTGGGTGGGCCTCGGATGGAGCATCCATCTTCAGGCAGACAGAGACAGACTCACCAAGTCCAACTTATCTGACTTCAGACGTATGTGGGGGTCCAGGGTAATCTTGGCTTTGGCCCCTGATCGCTGGGCAGCAGATGAGCCTGGAGGAGAGGAGAGGCGGGGAGAGGAGAGGACATTTCGATTCAACTGTCCACCATAAAGATCAATTGAATAGAGTTAGAGTGGGTGAAACAGTGTCAGCAGAGCTTTCAGACAGAGTAGGAATAATGGTTCACATCATAGCACGGACATCATTCACACACACACGCACGCACGCACGCACGCACGCACGCACGCACGCACGCACGCACGCACGCACAGAGGACGTGAAGGTCCCACTGACAACACCATGATGTAAGAGAGAGCCAGGAGAGAATGAGTCATTATAGGGACGAGAGAGAAAGACAGACAGACAGACAGACAGACAGACAGACAGACAGACAGACAGACAGACAGACAGACAGACAGACAGACAGACAGACAGGGTGTGTGTGTGTGTGTGTGTGTGTGTGTGTGTGTGTGTGTGTGCGTGTGTGTGTGTGTGAGTGTGTGTTTGTGAGTGTGTGTGTGTGTGTGTGTGTGTGTGTGTGTGTGTGTGTGTGTGAGTGTGTGTGTGTGTGTGTGTGTGTGTGTGTGTGTGTGTGTGTGTGTGTGTGTGTGTGTGTGTGTGTGTGTGTGTGTGTGTGTGAATCTGAGCTGACACACGCACGCACGCACGCACGCACGCACGCACGCACGCACGCACGCACGCACGCACGCACGCACGCACGCACGCACGCACGCACGCACGCACACACACACACACACACACACACACACACACACACACACACACACACACAAACACAAACGGAAACGCACACTTGTCCTTCTATAGCTGTCTGCCACTAACATGTCCTTTCTGCCCTACAGCCAGCAGGGGGCAGAACAGCCAATGAGGCGGCCGGTGTGTGTGTGTGTGTGTGTGTGTGTGTGTGTGTGTGTGTGTGTGTGTGTGTGTGTGTGTGTGTGTGTGTGTGTGTGCGTTGGAGTGTGTTCCCTTCTAACCCGTTAGGGGAGGTCACAGTGGTGGAAGAAGTAGCACTACTTTTACACTTTTACCAAAGATGGTTCATTTATGAAGATCCGCCATCCCAATTGAGGCCACTAGAGGTGAAATGGTACTCAAATCCTACAAATGGTCTCCTAAGTGGGAGCGGGTGTCTGACGGCAGATCTCGCGAACGTCCTGGAGCAAAATCCTGTGAGAGTGTGTTGCTTTGATTGATTGAATACTTTATTAGACAGAAATGTAAACAGCACTAAGTACAGTCAGACATTTGGGCTAAAAGGATAGCACAAAAAAGTTACTTTCCATGGTGGTCCTATGGCTAGGACAGGATTTTCTACTGATTTGTCTCTCAAAAAAGCCATTTTAGTGTGAAAATCTTGGGAACAGTGGCTGCAGTTACATGGACATCATGTATTCATTCAGAATGAACTCATTCCGAATAGAGATTCATAATCTGTTCCACTCACCTGTTTACATGGGACCTGAATAAAAGTATTCCTCGTTTACATGACCCAAAGCATTCATTCGGAATATAACTTTTGCAAAGTGGTTCCCGCCTACGCCCGGGCATGGACCAGGGGGCGCCCGGCTCCACTACCCGGGGCAGAGCTTCCCCTGGTGGGCATGGGGAGGAGGCAATAGCCCCCTTGTGCCTCCGCGGCGGAGGTCTGTCGGTCGTAGGCAGGCCGGGAAGCAACGCACCGACTCCTGGCCAGGCAGTGTTGTATGCGGTGCGAGCCTGCGTTCCTTTGTTATCGGTGTTTTAATGTGAAAGTAGCAGATCTACAAGTTCAGACCAGTTTCTTTTTTGTATTGGTACCAGACACGGTAAAACTTAGGCTAGCCTACTACTTGTCACATTTGTCATGTAGGTACGATGACGTCATCGCGCATTCGCACATGGTCATTATAATAATAAATAATAATACATAAACACCGGACCGCTCATGGTCATTATAATAATACATGGAGAGAGAGAGAGAGAGAGAGAGAGCAACACTTACACGTCTATGAAACAAGGCACGCTCATTTATGGCAAAAGTACAACAGTGTTGGCATAAAAATATACTTAAAGTAGAAAGTATAGGCTACCCATTATGCCGAATGTCACGTTTTTCTTGTATTTTTTTTTATTAATTTTTTTAGGTAGCTGATATATAGCACTTTTACCTTAGCGCTAGGTATACTCTTGGTTGCTTGTTTTTGCAGGAAATGCACTTAAGACTTCTGGTGATTAGTAGTTTCGTTCCCTACCTATGTTGAATGCACTTATTGTAAGTCGCTTTGGATAAAAGCGTCTGCTAAATGACTGTAATGTAATGTAATGTAATGTATTATTATGAAACATCTTTGAAACATGCTGTAACTCATTCACTGTGACGAAAACCCTCTTTCTGCGCCGAGTAGCGCACACGGGTTGAATACGGGGTCTGTCGTCCTAAAACACAATCGCCCCGGGTCAAAATCCAGCGACCATGGAGCGGCCGCGGGTGGCCACTCAAAAGGTGCGTGGGGCGGGGTGTTTTGGGACGACCGTTCCGGCTGCCCATGGAATGAGCTGATGAAGAAAAACTCATCTGTTTGTGCTGCAGCTGCGCCCTAATCATGCTGTTTTCGGTTATTTTTGTTCACATATGCTATTAAAAGAATGCAGCTATTGCAGTATTGGGCCTTAACATGTGATTAAAATTTAAATGAATTTGGCCCCTCATATATAAAATAAATGTAAATATAAAATCTGATTTAAAATGTAAACTTGCTAGCTGATCAATGTGTTTCTGCGTTTACGTGTGCACTGGACAGGGATTATTTTTTCTTCTATGTCATGTGGCCAGGGATTATTTTTAAAAACTGAGGACTAAAATATCCGTTTAGAAAAATATCCATATATATAGCCTAGGCCAGAAATTCTCCTGGACAAGTCTGGGCTTAACCATTACAGGCTTATTAAATGACGCTATAGAATAGAATCATTCATTTTATCCCGCAGGAGCGAGTGCTTCTCAGCACCAACCGTGGCTGAATTAGAGATTTGATAGGTAATTTTTGGACAATTCTGACAGCACTACTAAGCACATGCGCAATAGAATGCATGTATTCCAAACAGAGAGGAGCGTTCGGAATAAAGTGTTTATATGGTCAATTCCGATTGGTATGTACCGATTCAAACGATATATACCACCCCTCCAAACCCGAATGAAAATTCATTCGGGTCAGACTGGAATGAAATATTCTATTACAATTGAGGTGTTTACATGAGCATTTCTATTCTGAATGAATTCATTCATTCATTCATTCCGAATAGAAGTGTATTCATTGCGAATAAAACTGTCCATGTAACCGCAGCCAGTGTGTGGCTTGTGACGATCTGGTTCAATATTTAGTTCAGTGACCATGGAGCTAAAGAAGTGCTCAGAAGCTGTGTTCACGTTCACTCTTTCACTGGAATTAATAGACTCCAACATGCTTCTGATCTCCTAAAAAGGCGTCCGCCTACTTCATGCAGATACAGAGATATAGTGAGCCAACATGCACAATATCATCACCCTGACTCTGTTTGACCAGAATGGAACAGAGGCTTCATTAGTATAATTATAATAAAATCGGTTATCAAATTATTAATTTAGGAATGTGATAAAAACTAAATAAATCTCCATGAATTCAATGCTTCATGGGTTGTGTAATTGATAGAAAATAATAGACACCTGTGAAGGAAGTAAGAGGAGGCCCAATTTCTTTCCATTATGGCTGCTGTGCATAGAGGCTATAGGCTCTATATGGGCATTTGGACTCTTGCAAGTCCTATCGTATTGTTATTTCCACAGAAAAAAAAGAAAGGGAATCAATCGAATAAAACAAACAAATTATCTACATGTTTACACATAGCACCTGAGATAAGATATAAAGGTGCGTGAGCATATGTATACTGTACATGATATACTATGGACGTTAGCAGAGTGTTTCCAGTGAGCCAACATGCACAATATCAGCACCCTGACCCTGTCTGACTAGAATGGAACAGAGCCTTCATTAGTATAATTATAATAAAATCGGTTATCAAATTATTAATTTAGGAATGTGATAAAAACTAAATAAATCTCCATGAATTCAATGCTTCATGGGTTGTGTAATTGATAGAAAATAATATTTTTTGGGGGTGAACTACTCCTTTAAGTGGTTAAAGGTTTCAAAATACACATTAAACATGAATGGAAAATAGGAAAGAAACGAAGTCATCTATAAAATATGTGAAAAGTTTAATCTGCAACACAATGTTATACAATATGTAGTGGGGGTCCCTGCTTCATCTCTCTCCCGGCTAAGTGGTCCTTGGCCTGAAAAACGTTGAAGACCCCTGATGTAACATCTAAAGTAAACATATTGTGAGCGTGCAACAGCATGCGGGAGCTGTAAGTGACATGTGAGCCCTTATGAGATCAACCTTGAACCTCGTCTGCACGCCTGAACCCAGACATATGTTCCCTGGCTTAGCCAATAGAAACACAAGCCTTCAGCTAATGATGATCTCGTCTGGCTTAATCTCAACACATCCAGAATTAACAGGTTATTATGGGCCAATAGAACTCTTCTACAATCAGAAGACATGCACGAGTAGTGGTAGACACTAGACAGTAATGACCAGTGATGGAAGAAGTACTTGGATACTTAACTTAAGTGAAAGTAGCAATACCACAATATAGAAATACTCTGTTACTAAAAGGCCTGTGTTTAAAATGTTACTTGAGTAAAAGTACAAAAGTATTGGCATCAAAATATACCAAAAGTAAAAGTACTAATGTTTGAAAATAGCATATCTACAAGCTCACAGAGCTTGTAGATCGTCTATTTTCAAATAGCCTATGTATAAAATAGGGCTACATTAACTCATTGAGTGCCAGAACGTTTTTATTTTTTTTAACGTTTTGTTTATTTGTTTTTGTTCTTTTACATACTCCTAGGTACGTAGTACAATTGAGTGCCATAATTGCCAGATTTTTAAAAATATTATTTTGTCCCAGTGCCAGCGTTTTTTTCAAAGGCTAAAAAAAAAAAAAAAAAAAAAACTTTTTTTTTTTTTTTTTTTTTTACTATTTTTTCAAAAACACGTCAAACATGTCATTGGCACGTTGCGCCATAGCGGTAAAAACACGTGAAACACGTTAATGGCACTCAATGAGTTAAGTGGTTAATGTATGCTTTATAATATAGTAACTAAATCTTCAAAGTAACTAGTAACTAAAGTTTTCAAATAATTGTAGTGGAGTAAAAGTACAATATTTGCCTCTGAGACGTAGTGGAGTAGAAGTAAAGGTATTGCAAATTGGAAATACTCTAGTAAAGTAAAAAGTAACAATGTACAGTAAGTACAGTGCCTAAGTACCTACCGTACTTAGTCACTTTCCACCACTGGTAACGACGTATGTTTACTAGAGCAGTGGTTCTCAGACTTTTTCAGGTCAGGTCAAGATATGCCAGGGACCCCCATAAGAGAAGACTATAGCAGTGATTCTCAGCCATTTTTTATTTGAAGGACCCCCAGTTTGATATGCATTAGATTCTAGTACCCCCCAATCTACATATACTGTAGTATCATCAGGCCCGCCGACAGGCGGGGATGAAGGGTACAGTTGTTATATTTGTGTGGTGGTGGACTGGTGGACTGGTGGACTGGTGGAACTGCATGTTGCGTCGCGACGGGTGTGTGTGTGTCTGTGGGGAGGGGGGGTCCTGTGTCTGTCACAGCAAACAAATCATACAGCAAATGGCGGGGCGGGGCGGGGCGGGGCGGGTGGGTGATCACTCAGCTAGCTAGTAATCATAATCACTGTGTAATCATAGGCAGGTGTGTAGACAGAGACGCTGCTGACCCAGCCCGTGCACTGTTTGCAAAGATGCTGGGTCGGAGTCGAATTACTTAAATCAGGAGACAGAAAGATGTTCAACAAAGTTGACCACATTTCTGGCCCAAAAGAAATGTCGAGTTGAAGATGCACCAGCTGAAGTCTTTGGCGAAGTTGAATCTTCTGGAGAAGGTGAGTAAAGCAGACTTGTTTGCAGTGGTGGAAAAAGTAGCCTACTCAATGTCTTTACTTAAGTAAAAGTATCAATAGTTTGGAGAACTATAATTCTGTATACATTCCAAAAAATGCTGGAGTTGTTCAATGTGAAATCGCGCAAAGACACTGGATGTATTATTTTGAGGGCAAAAATAAGAATTAATTAACAAACAAAAAATGTGCGAGCGTGTAGTGCCGTATCGAGGTGGGCCTAATTTACTAAATCTGGTCCCCCCACCCAAGAATCCTCTCCTCTGCCTTGAGTATCATCGGTGTTAATTTAACGCTGAGAGTGTACAAAAGGGTCCATTTGGTTCCTAACTATCAATCATTATTTTGTCTGGGGACTCCCTGGAACTGCTACAATCAAGAAGACCCTATCACGATACTTTATCAGGTATTATGCCACATTTGTGCACCGTTTCCCACATTGCCACACAAGTAGATGATGTACTGTACTATTTTGTAAGCTCACAAAATGTTTTTTTTTTTTTTGGCAGATCATGTCACAGCGTCGAAAAGAGACAAGCTACAAACTCAACGTGCTGCATTGTGGCTTGTGGATCTGCTATGTTTTGAAAACATAAAATAATAACAATAATACTAATAATAATGGTAATAATAATAAATAATAATACGTTTTAAATATCGATAATTTTAGAAGCAACGGTTTTGGTCGTAGCACTATAGGCAGTAATTTGCAAGAAAATGTCCTTCATTGCTATTGTTTTCTCTTTTTTTCCCCAAATGTGCTAAAAAAAAAAAGAATTAGAAGATATTTTAGCAATGAAGGACATTTTCTTGCAAACTGCTGCCTATAGTGCTATGACCAAAAAAGGCCAGGATGAAGTGGTTAAGACAAAGTGTAAGCATGTCAGCCATGTTTACCAAAATATATCCTTGTGCTGTCACCCTCCCACAGGGCTGAGACATGATCCCTACACTGCTGGGCTTTTAATCCTCCTCTCCTCTCCTCTCCTCTCCTCTCCTCTCCTGTGGCCTATCAGCTGATCGATCCAACAGTTTGAGCCATCAGCTTCAACAGGACAGACAGACAGACAGACAGACAGACAGACAGACAGACAGACAGACAGACAGACAGACAGACAGACAGACAGACAGACAGACAGACAGACCCTCCCTCTTGTAGTTTGGCTACTGCAGAGCAATGCCATAAAACAATATACAGTAGCAAAGCCCAACTGTGTATGTGAGTATACACTGTATGTGTCAGAAAGAGATATACCAGAGACAGAAAGAGATACCAGAGAGAGAAAGAGAGTAGAGACAGAAAGAGATACCAGAGACAGAAAGAGAGTAGAGACAGAAAGAGATACCAGAGACAGAAAGAGAGTAGAGACAGAAAGAGATACCAGAGACAGAAAGAGAGTAGAGACAGAAAGAGAGTCTATAGACAGAAAGAGAGACTAGAGACAGAAAGAGACGAGAGACAAAACGAGATACCAGAGACAGCAAACGATAGCAGAGACAGAAAAAGATACCAAGACAGAAAGAGAGACTAGAGACAGAACGAGATACCAGAGACAGAAAGAGATATCAGAGACAGAAAGAGATACCAGAGACAGAAAGAGATACCAGAGACAGAAAGAGATACCAAGACAAAAAGAGATCTCAGAGACAGAAAGCGATACCAGAGACAGAAAGAGATACCAGAGGAGAAAGAGATACCAGAGGAGAAAGAGATACCTAGACAGAAGGTGATGCCAGATATGGAAATTAGAAATATATACAAGAGACATATAAGCGAGAGAAAGAGAGATCAGATATAGAAAGACATACCAGAGACAGAGAGAGTGGCCAGCAACAGAGAGGGATAGGGGATACCAGTAGGAGAGAGGGGTTACCAGTAGGAGAGAGGGGTTACCAGCAACAGAGAGGGATACCAGCAATAGAGAGGGATACCAGCAATAGAGAGGGATACCAGTAGGAGAGGTAAATACCTGAGATGTGTGTATCTGGAGGACAGTTGTCTGGAGATGCTGAAGACACGGAGGTTGGCTCCACCTGCATCAACATGAAGAACATCTTATATTACTGCCTCATCCTTAATCTGATTATAGATATAGACATGATATTAGATTCATTATAGTCGACTACAGTTATTAATTGAATGTAATACACTGTATTCCATTAAATTAACACGTTGCTTAGATGTATTTGTATGGTGTATAGTTAGCCACTGAAAGCAGGGCTTTGAGAGTAGTGTTTGTACTAATAATGTTTTTATTTGATTTTTAAACATAATCATAAGAAAGCTTACTTTCATATAGTTGATGTTGGGCAGAAACTTCACATCTCCATATTTCAACTTTTTATGTTTTTTAACGAAAGTCAATGGCCTATTTCATCATAATTTGCACATGTAAAAATGGCCAATCTACAAGTCACAATCCAACACATTGTGAGCTTGTAGATCTTCTTAATTTGTTGGGGTGAAAGTGGTTAAGTGTGTGTGGGGGTTTTATAAATATTGACCCAAGAGCTGAAACACATAACTCTCTGTGTAAAGTATTCAAAAGCACAATTTATAAATTACATTCTATTTTTTTAATGCCTTGCTCGCAACTCATAACAAATGTGTCCCGACCATGGACTATAAAAATAAATAAATGGACAAAGTTACACCCATAGACTCTACAGACCATAAATGAAGCCTATTGTTCACATATCATGGTGATAGAAAGAATACTTTAAACTAGCGACTGGAAGCATATAGTATTTATCACAATGTTTATTAAGGTAATAAAATCAAGTCTAAAGTTCGGCAAAAACCCATCCGCTTGCATTGAGAGTTATTTCTTCTGACACCAGCAAGGGATAAAACAGCAAAACTACAGGCCATTCATATGAACTGTCACTTCCTATATAGACTCAATTTCAAAGGCGGATGCTGGGCCCTTGGTCCCGACCCACTGTTTGGAAACCAGTGCAACATTCCACCCCTCTCTCTGCAGTCTGCTCACTGTTCCCACTCCATCCCTGCTTTTTGATCCACCCTGATCCTCCAAATAGAATCCTGCCTAATCCAGCTTGATCCAGTCTCATACTTCAAGTTGAAGTTCCAGAGGCTATCAGCCAGCTCTCTGGAACACAGCCCTTAGTCAAGATTGGCTTCTGATGCCAACAAATAAAAACATAATAATAAAGTCATACTGTGTAACCTTTTCAGTTGAACAAAAGTTTTGGTATCGTTGCTGTCGGGTGGAAACCTTGTAGTAGCTGGCGCTATTGTCTCGCGTAGCCAGACGACTATTCCACAATCTCCGGATGCTATATAGAGTCAGGAACTACTGTACACCTCCGAAATACGAGAACAGAAGCTGTCATCTGTTTGTCATTTCCGTTCACGAAAATATAATTATAATTTCTAATAAGCAGCAAGCAATATATGCTTTGGTTATTTTTATCTATGTTAGGACAAATTTGCACGACTGTAAAGACAAAAGGAGGCAGGCATCACATCCGCTTTATCCTCTGATCATTTTCAGAGCTTCCGTTGCTCCAGACTGTATGACGGAAGCATTTGGAAATTGTGGGAGGCAACAGTCTGGCTCATGACCCCACTAAAATTCTATTTTCCTCGGATTCCTTGGATCATTATGCAACATGTGATCAAGATGTATTAGGCTGCTTTTTCAGATCCCATTCCAGTTGGCTCTGACCTCATGACTGCTTTCAATAGTTTGCGGGCACTGGGTAGAAAACCCGCCCTGGCAGAGACCTGTGCTCCGAGGAGCACACCTTTCTGGTTAATTCTATTCATTGGTGCAATATTCCTGAAACCAACAGACACACTTAACCACTTTCACTACTACTTTTGTGTGGCGCTCTTGTATGACGAAGTAGGACCTTAATTCACGAAGAAACAAGAAAAAATATGACATTTATGAAATATGGAGATCTTGAATACTGGACGTTACTTGTAACAGTGTATTTCTACATTGTGGTATAGCTACTTTTACAAAAGTAAAAAAAAGAAGAAGAAGTGCTTTTTGTGGTACGCCACTGTACTTACCTCAGGCGATCTGACGCGGACTTTTAGGCGTTTTTTGGTGCTGTAGCCATTGGTTGTGGTTCGCTGGACACCGTTGGGGTGAGTTGTTATGCTGGGGAATGGCCCTTTACCTGGGATGTATGCTATCTCTGCTTTACTCTCCTGACTGGAGGAGATGAGAGGAGAGGAGAGGAGAGGAGAGGAGAGGAGAGGAGAGGAGAGGAGAGGAGAGGAGAGACACGCACTCTCACAGACACGCACACACACAAACAACAGATAATAATAATTATAATAATAAAACAAAAGAGCAGATCTACAAGGTCACAACGCATCACAATGTGATGCTTTGTTAGCTTGCAGATCGGCTAATTATCTGGCCAACGCAACCTGCATAACTCCAACCCTAACCCCTAAACCTAACCTCTATGCCTAAACCTGATCCTATAACCAGGAATTTCACTCACAAGCACACAGTGACTCTATAGGTAATGTATGGGGGGCCTCACCAGGGTGCTGTTCTAGAGGTGAAAGCGCGGGCCTGCACCCAGATACCTGGGTCTCATCTCCTGGCAGAGCTGCCTGGGCGCGGCCGGGTGCTCACTACTTCCATTTATCAGTGTTAAAACGTGGGGCTGGGAGGACCGCGGGGGACGGTGTCTGTGTCTAGTGCACTAGTGACCCCTGCAGGTTGACCCGGGCGTCTGTTCAGTGGCGGAGAGGTGTGTGGGGAAACTCAGCTGAGCGGCAGCTGGCGTCTCCGTGTGGGAGTGGAGAAACCCTGCGGTTGTCTAATGAAACACCAACCCCAAGCAATGGTGGGGGGGGGGACAGCGGGGCATTTACTTGAACAACAGTTTCCCAAACAGTGGGTCGGGACCCAAGTTTAAACAAAAAAACTCACAAATTGTAATCAATTAAAGACTATTCTAACATGTATTTCATACGTAAAATCAAAACATTTAATAATTTCAACAAATAAATACATACAAATAAAAAAACGTTTGCGAACTAGAAGAATAGCAGATCCACAGGCTTGCGATAAGGGTGCATTTCTCCATTCCGACATGTCGCCTTTCCGACGTTGACGAACCCTATACCTAACCCTAACCCTAACCCTAACCGCACGCGGAAGCCACTAGTCGGAGTGGTGAGATGTCGGAATGGAGAGTGAACACCTTGCAAACCCTAGGCTTAGGGGTGTGCCGATATATCGTCCCGCGATATATCGCGATACGTTTTCGCGACGATATGTATCGTTTTGGAAAAAAAAAATATCGTTTTTGAAAAAAAAAATTATTATTTTTTTTTCTTTTTTTTTTTTTTACAATCATAATAATCAGGCATGCAAACGGCCCCGAAGTGAAAAGAGTGACAACATGTTTTTTTTTCGGGTCAGGTGTCATACTATTTGTATTCAAAACGGCTATTGTAGCTGAAAAGCTACAAGTTTGCATGTCTGAATAATGCAAAAACAGAATTATTTGTTTGCATTTTCTTTTTTTCTCCTCCATATATTTTCATAATAAAAAAAGTGCGTATCGTATCGTATCGAAATCGTATCGAAGTTGTGAGCCAAATATCGTATCGTATCGTTTCGTGAAATTAGTGTATCGGCACACCCCTACCTAGGCTGATTTCGTAGTTTGTTTACCACTTCAGGTTGACCCATTTACATGCACGTGCACACATAGACATGAAAGGGGGCTTGAGCCCCTGCCCTTTTACCCGTTGGTAAAAAAGGTGCCCTCTCCAGACCATGAATGCAGCATTTTATTATGGTGAAAAATAAGTGGTGAAAAAAACGCAAATGCCCTCCTCGAAGGCAGCATTCAAGGCTAAGATAATTGCCCTTTCTTACTCTCTAAGCGCCGTATCTCCAGTAAAGCTTGTGTATACTAATTGAGCGCTGTGTCACGCACAGAATTATAGCCGATCTACAAGCTCACAGTCACAACGCGTCCCAGCGCGACGCATTGTGAGCTTGTAGATCGGCTATTTTCGGTACGCGATACAGCGCGCAACGAAGTGTCCAATCGAAACCTATAACCCTGCCGGGCGCACGCACTCACATGTCCATTGTCCATTCAACAAGAGCAGACGCACACAGAGAAGCGCAGACAATCAGTGATCCGTCTTAATTTGAGATAGATACAGTAGGTATTTGTGGACGAAAACTAATTATACTGTTCATATCCTCTCTCTCTCTCGCTCTTTATCTAATATAGCCTTAGATAAAAACTCTCGTAGATGTATTTTATCGATTTTAACACGTTTTATCTCTACGAGTGTCTTATCTACCTACCACCCCCCAGAATGCTGTGAAATGTGAGCTCCAAAAACCGTACTTCTCCAAACATGTACAAATGCTAAATATAAGGTGCTTACCCCCTTGCCCCAAATGTTAACTCGGTGTAAGGCGTGTTTGTGCAATGTATTAGTCCATATCTTTCAATAAATAAGCGTTTTAATCCCGTCTGTGGCCAATTCTGTCGGAGGTTCCCAATGGGTGGTGGTGACGGGGCGCATCCGGTGAAATCCGGAATTACACTCAATGTAAACAGGATGTAAACGAGGGGGGGGGATGGCGTTCGGCCACAGACGGGAACAAAACACTTTTTTATTGGAAAATATGGACTAATACATTACCCAAACACAACGGACACCGAGTTAACATTTGGGGCAAGCGGGTAAGCACCTTATATTTAGCATTTGTACATGTTTGGAGAAGTACGGGCTTTGGAGCTGACATTTCAGGGCAATCTGGGGGGTGGGGGGTGGGGTGGTAGATAAGACTCTCGTAGAGATAAAGGATTTCAAAATCGATAAAATACATCTGCGAGAGTCTTTATCTGAGGCTACTTAAATACATAATAATTGAAACTGCTCATTTTACTTTGTTAACCAGTAATGTACGGCTATACTGGATTGTTGGGCAGGCTGCATGGTTGTTGTGGCTGTTCTGGCAAAGATTGTTTTTTTGTCAATGTGATCAGGGCAAGAAGGTTGTGTCCCACTGTTGTAGAGTAATATGCTGAATTCAGTGGCGTCGTTAGGCAAGGGCTTCGGTGGCTATAGCCACCAATGTTTTATCCAAAGCCACCAATAAAAAAAATTATACAAAAAAATATATATATATATATTTATATATTTTTTATTATATATCTAGACTATAACCCTAACCTAACCCTACCCCTAACCCTAAAACCGAAATAAAGTAACAAAAAATGGGTAAAAAAGTACCCGAATCCGCCGAATATCCGCCGAATTTCGCAGGGGGGACACCGCGCGTGCATGTGTCCGTTCAGCAATAGGTGCCCTTTTGAAATTGGCTCTCTGCACGTCTCTGCCCATTTATACCTGAGGCCAATTCTAAACACGCCTTCTACCTACGTTTTCTGAAACATAACTATGTTGCTATATACTGTCGGGTGGAAAATGTCCAAAACTGTTTATTTTCAACTTAAAAATGTGCAAAAGTAGCAGATCTACAAACTCAAAACACATGGCTCTGTGTGTCGCTGTAGGTCGTTCATTTATGAAAAAACACAAAAAGTTAGAACATGGCACGACATATGAGAGAGAGAGAGAGAGAGAGAGAGAGAGAGAGAGAGAGAGAGAGAGAGAGAGAGAGAGAGAGAGAGAGATATGCACGTTCTCACCTGAACTTGACTTTGTTGAATATCGTTTTGGCCTCTTCATAAGTCACTCCTATCAAGGATTCCTTGTTGATGGCAATGAGCTGGTCGCCGGGCCTCAGTCGCCCATCCTGAAAAAGATACAGAAAACCAGCAGATTTGTATTAATCCTTTTATAGCTAACGCTAATGTTATTGCTAATGCTAATGCGTATTGCTAACGTTAATGTTATTGTTAATGTTATTGATAACGCTAACATTATAGCCAACGCTAATGCTAATGATAATGTTATTGCTAACACTAATGCTAATACTCTATACTAGTGTATTTTCTGTTTTCTGTTATTGTGGGGAAAGATTTTGCTGAAAATAGCGTGCCCCAACGCAACGCGTTGTGAGCTTGTCAATCTGCTATTTTCTGCAAAAGCGTTCCCCACAATACGGATGCTGGGGTTTAAGTGGTTAAAATATATACTTGTGCTACGTGCAAATGTAACATGTGTTTGTGGGTCCGTGTCCAGCTGATGCTTGTTGACGCTCGTTAATGTTATATGCATCAAGGCAATTATGCTTCTGCACTGTCAAATAGGCCAACATCTAATTTAAGATTAGTGGGACTCATTCAAATGAGTCCCGGGACTCACTTCATTGAAAACCTAACAACATCACTGTATTATATTAGATGTATTAGATATGTATTAGATATTATATTGATACTATGGCCATGTTGTCTGTGTGGTTCCTTATTGAAGTGTGTAACTAAATAGGTGACAGGCAGTCTGAGTGGTTCTGGAATCCCTCTAAATGATGTAGTGATGTTTTGTTCTTTTTGCTATTTTCTTATATTGTTTTAATTTTGATCTTGCCTCCTTTTAATTTGTTCTTGATCATGTTTTTGATCTTATTGTTTTTAATCTTGTTTAATATTGTGTTATTTTTATTTTGTTGATCTCTTTATCTCTTTTTTATGATAAGCACTTTGGGCTGGATTTGATGCCATGAAAGGTGCTATACAAATACAGTTTATTATTATTATTATTATTTTATTAGATATGTGATGTTGTTACCTGACAACATGTCATCAACACACTTTAATTACAGATGTGACTACAAATGTATTATTCATGGCCATGTTGATTATATAGTTTAAAATATTGAGATTGTCTCTCAATTAGTACTTGAACTGAATTATCATCCTGAAACATTTTTAAGTGAAAAGATAACGCTAATGCTAACGCTAATAAAATGCTTTTGGTGAAAAAGACAATTATCGGTATCGGTTGATATCGGTATCGGAAATTAAGAGTTGGCCATTATCGGAATATCGGTAAAAAAGCCAATATCGGACATCCCTAATATCAACTGTAGTAATATACTACTGCAATCCTACGAGTAACACGTTATATAACATTGTTACCACTGAAAGTAATTCTGTATGTTACTGTAACACGTTACTTTTGTAACATGTTACCCCAAAAGTCAACAATGTAACTCTTACATGGTCATGAGTACATTTTAAACAAATCTCTAAAAGCTGACTGTTTTTGCTATTTGCGTACTGTACAACAAAATATATACGGTATAAGCTGGGACAAATATATAGTTATAATAATAAGACATTGTTTATTTCAGAAAATACACACATAATTGGTTTCTGGTGACACGTTGATAAAAAGCTGAACATTCTGACATACTGTAAGATTATGAGAAGCTTTTCTATTGCGTAACTAGCGTAAATACACATACTGTATCTCCTTCCAGAAGCACAGCACAGATATGAGTGGACAGAAGCATTCTACAACAACAACACACCTTGGCACAATGAATGGATCCTTCACAATATTAAACACCTATAAAGTAACAACTCACTGCTTGTGCCAGAGAATAACTCTGAATGGAACCAATTTAACTCCCTTGGGGGTGGGGGGCAGAGACAGACTGAGAGAGAGAGAGAGAGAGAGAGAGAGAGAGAGAGAGAGAGAGAGAGAGAGAGAGAGAGAGAGAGAGGAGAGGAGAGGAGAGGAGAGGAGAGAGAGAGAGAGAGAGAGAGAGAGAGAGAGAGAGAGAGGGGGGTAGGAGTTGTCATAGTACTTGGAGTTCTCTCTCTGACATCAGTACTGTGTGTCCGTCTATAAATATCAGTACTGCATGGTACGGTATACTGCACAGCTGAAATACTGTAGGCAAAAGGACGTGGAGGCCAGTACTATGACGACAGTACACGTTACTGCAGTACTGCACAACTGTAGCGTAGTTCATTACCCACAACTGTACATTAGATTTGAACCGGAAACACATGTGAAGGTGTCATGTGCTTCCAGTTCAATTGCACATAATCTTATGGGGAATGTTGAGCGGGAGAAGGAGGATGGAAGCCCCATGTCCTCCTGGTGGGGGCTCCTCACTGGCAGGTGACACAGCACAGAATACACTCAAAGGTGACGAGGACAGTCAGGTAGTCGCCAGATAGTGAGAATGGACAACGTCACATCTGTCCCCCTGACGGACAATCACCACCCCAGCCACAATCTGCTCACGCCGCAACCACGACCACCGCCAATATTATTTTGTAAAGGATATTTTCAGATCATTGCATACATATATAGTTGACACCGGTCTGCAGGGCACTGCAAAGAACGAACACATGGACCTGTAGGGGGAAATATATATATACTAGAGTTTCGGGGGGCTACGCCCCCCTCAACCCCAGCCGCGCACGGGGCCCAGCGTGTGCGTGTGTATATTGTGGTACCCAAGTCGCCGGAGTAAAACTGTCCAAAAGAAAAAAAAAAAATGTTTTTAATTTGGAAAAAATGTTAATATTGATTGTTACCTTGGTGGTCCGCGGACCCCCTGGTGGTCCGCCGACCCCCTGTGAGTGTTGGGACCCCCGGGGACCCCCCTGGAACATCGCGGACCCCTTCGGCTGTTTTTTTTTTTTTCATGCACGGTTTGCTTGTTTCTGTCGCTTGTTTTTGAAAACCTGGCAGGACTTGGCAACCCGACTGACATCACTGACGTATCCTTGGTATTTGTACTTCCGGGTTGCATAATGATGACATCACTGTCGAGTCCGTTGGTGTCATGAACCTAAAAGCTGGTTTGTTTACCACATTTACCAGGGCAACGTGCAGTGCTGTGGCCGTCGGCGTTTGTTTTTGTGTTTGGGATGAACATGGCACGTGAAGGACGGACATATTGTGATCGACACATGAGTGAAGTGAAAGTAACGGCCTGGGTGGAACAAAGGACGTACGTAAGAAGGGGGGGGGTTGAAGCAAAGGAGCTGCGTGTGTGCTGTTGTGGAGGAGATGGGCAGAGTGCAATGGCGGCCGCTGGTGTTGTTTCGGCGAAATCCGTCGCCGTTCGGTGACGGTGGTGTGCACGGTAAACGGTACGAAACTGTTTCACCTTCCGTTTTGTCCGACATTTGGTGAGTAGAATTAATTATGTTGCGCGGTGGAAAAGGTGTAGTGAGCAATGAGATGTCCCCTACGCGAGGCGTAAATTCAGCGCGGCCGCCGTGGCGAGTCAGTTGGCGACATGTGGTCTGGCGGTGCGTTGTTTATTCGATAACAGAGCTGTGGGGTGTCCCCACCGAGGGTGCGGAAGTCGGTCGCCATTTATATAGTTAGATACAAATGTACAATTCAATATTGTCGCTGTCGGGTGTAAACCTTGTATGCCCAAAACTCTTATTTTTCAAGAAATGGAAACCTGTGTTCCAATGTAGTACTTTTTAGTCACACACTCTAATTATGTTAATTATTTGTATTGGTTCTATATTCATAAAACCAAAAGACAATTACTTACTTTCGCTTTCAAGCTTTTAGTGAGCTTATAGATCGGCTATTTTCAATACATTTTTTCTGACACTGTAGTATGACGAAGTGCGTCTTACATTTCCGGGAAAAAAAAAAAAGTTGAAACATGGAGGTACGAGGTTTCAGACCAACAGCGGCGATATGCTACTAAACTTGGCTGTTGGCCCTGATTCAGCAGAACAACTGCAAAGACAGAGAGAAGAGTATATATTTTTCTTCTGCACAGGTAGAGAGGAACGGGACAGGCCGGCTAACAGGAGCACAGCACATTCTGCTGACAAAAAAGGCTGATTATCAAGATCTTTATTTCAAAGTGTTAGACTATTGATTTCCAAACGCAGAAGGGCCTTTCATCTCTGCGGCAGATGGGAGCTTCTTGGGCTAGAGGACCTTTCTAAATTCTACTGGTATGACAAGACCTTTCCAGAGAGCACACTCTTTGAAAGAAACATGCGCACATTTTTTTCCGTGACATTCATGGAAGTCGCTTTGGATAAAAGCGTCTGCTAAATGACAGTAATATAATGTAATGTAATGTTATGTAATAAAGTTCTCAGTCACCACGACCAGTCATTTGGATTCTACACAGTCCAGCATGACTTTCTCATGGCTAACACTTTGCTTTCTCCTCCAACCTGTGGGCTACGGCCCACTGGTGGACTGCGAGGGAATTGTAAGTGGGCCCCCAAATAATTGGTAAAACACTAAAGATGTGCTGTGTGCTGGGCAGTAAGTCGGATTCGTTTTGGGTGATAGTTGGCCTCAGCC
>NC_139948.1:577500-590000 GCF_963454915.1 Gymnoscopelus microlampas | reverse complement strand
AACATTGAATTCCACTGTACACACTACAGAGTCACGTTTTTTCCCCCTTTTGTTCATATCTCTGAGAGTATACAAATGTAACCAGGGGTGAAAGTGGCTTGAAGTTCTTGTCGGAACTATACCCCTACTTTCACCTCCATATTGTCTTCCTCATTCATGCATCCCCGAACACATGCATACAATTGCTTTATGCCTGTACAGTATGGTGTAGACAAGCACATGATATCATGCATATATAATGATTTATTTAAAGCAAATGGTGTGTGTGTGTGTGTGTGTGTGTGTGTGTGTGTGTGTGTGTGTGTGTGTGTGTGTGTGTGTGTGTGTGTGTGTGTGTGTGTGTGTGTGTGTGTGTGTGTGTGTGTAATGTGTGAATAATGTGTTAACAAAAAATATCAATATCACATTAAACAGTTACTTCTCTTTGACATTACAAATTAAACTGTTTTGAAATTACAAGCACATAAAGCACTTGATATAATGTAGAACAACATTAAAACAAATGCTGTATGTACCGCAGATCTTAACACAAACTTTCAATATCAACATCAAATTCTACAATTACTTGTGCTTGAAATTAAATTAAACATAACTATAACTCATAACTAAACTAAATATCCTAATAATGTGTCAGCCAACCAGAAAATGTTTTAGAATGTTGGTGGAATTTAATTTGTCTCTGTTAGTGCACCTGAAAAAAAAAAATGCGTACATGAATAATACATCAAAAGCATCAGGTTGTTTCTGTATCCACTCTATGCCTGATCTGCAACCTGCAGAGCAAACTGTCCAGTCTAGTTTTGTTGCGCACCACAGACATTGACATTGCGACTTGCGAGTGAAACTCTCTGTGGAGTAAACAAATACCATAAACAGCACAGATTACATTCACACAAACACACTGGAACGATTTAGAAGCACTTCATAAGACAAAATACATTAGAACATGTGTTTTCTTGTTGGATATGCATTGGTGACAGGTTAGACAGGGTTTTGACAGCAGCTGCTCCACCCTCTTCTTACTGGTACAGCGTGCCGGCACGGGATCTTTTCGTGGAACGCCGTACCGGACTGTACCGGCCCATTTTCACTTTTACTGAACAAACACTCTATAGCAATGATTACTATCACAATATAGAGCTTAATTTTTGCATGAATAAAAATTCTTTCTTTAATACATTTTTAACAAAAAACTAAAAAGTACAAAAAAATGCATAAAAAGTTTCAGAACCATTACTATCACAAAATAGAGCTTTATTTTTTTAATCAAAAAATGTCATTAGAGGGTAATGACTTTTTAACAAATACAAAATAATAAATATTTTCTTTTCTTTTTTTAACCAAAAACTTAACCAGCAGGAGGGGAAATAGCAACACCCTGTCTAGGCCATTAATGAGAACTGCAGTCTTTGCAGTACTTCCGCATTGGCCTCATTTCCAGCAGTGAATGCTTACCACTCGGTCATATCACACTGGATATTAAATGTCCTTGTAAACAAGCATTGTATTGACAAGCCACGCCAGGGACACAGATATCCCATACAGACCTACGATCAATGCTGCTAATGGCTTCCTTCTATGCAGTGGTGTGAGGTACATTTAGTAGTACTGTACTTGAGTAAAATGTTGTGGTACAGGTACTTTGCTTGATTATTTCCATTTTTTTATTTGAAAAATTTGTACTCCAGTACATCACAGAGGCAAATATTGTACTTATTTTTTTTTACTCCATTACAATTATTTGACAGATTTAGTTACTTTGTAGTTTGTAACTGAGTTGTGAGCTTGTAGATCTGCTATTTTCACTAGTTGTATGCAACATCTTGGTATGATGAACTACGGCATTAATTTTTTATGAAAAAAGTTAACATGGTGGCGCTCGGGTGGCGCAGTGGTAAAGTGCCTGCCCACCACCACGGAAGTTGTCGGGTCGAATCCACCGTGGTGCATCCGGCTTTGTCGAACGTCCACAAGAACACAATTGGCCCGTGTTCGGGGGAGGGAAGCCGGGCGGGGAGTGATAATTGTCATTGCACGTAATCCTATGGGCTGGGGGAAGAGCCTGTCACTAGGGAGTGTTGGACGGGAGGAGTAGGACGAAGGCTCTACATCCTCCCGGTGGGGGCTCCTCACTGGCAGGTGAGTCAGTAGGATACAACAGCAGTGACAACACACACATGTGTATGTGGAGGAATCAACTGTCATAATGACTAAATTGGGGAGAAAAAAAGTTGGATAGGAGGTTTCTTGCCGACAGCAACGAAAGACAAAAGATGCAGATTGATGATCATCATCATGATGAAGTGAGCAATGCCATGTGTCAGCAACATTCTGCTGTTTACGCATCACTACCAGCCGTTCCTTGTTCCCCTAAAAATTAACAACCAAACATCAGCTTCAGCAATTGCGCACAAACACACAGACACATGCACAAACACACAGACACATGCACAAACACACAGATGCGCCCACACACAGACACATGCACAAACACACAGGCACGCATGCATGCACACGCACGCACTCACACACTAATATCACTGCGTAGATATTGGTCTGGAATCTCTGTGTGGAACCTGCATTTGGCAAATTCAAAAAATGCCTCTGGTGATAAACCCGGCCCATATTTGCATACTGGGCCCTGATTGGTCCCTCCCAACTTCAGAGGGAAATAAATACAATCTCTATTGAGAGGGGCCAGACCAAATCTGCTAAGGGCACATTTTTTTTTGCAATGGCAGATTCGTCTGGAACCAGGCTAACACATTGTCACATTTTATGTTTTTTTTTACGCAACAACACTTTAGAAACAAGCGCCACAAAAAAACGCAACCCGCAACTACCAATATGTACAATCGACTTTACAGAATAAAATAGCCCAAAATCGCTTATAATAAGCAGAGGCTCAAACCTCTGCTTTAATTCAACACAAGTTCACAACGCGTCGCAATGCGACACGATGTGAGCTTGTAGATCGGCTATTTACACAACTTCTTAAACATTTGTTTTCGATTTGATGGAATTTCTTAGATTTTTGGTATGTATTCATGAATTATTATTTTTTAAAGATCTGGATTTTTTTTTTAATTCTTGAAAATGTTTGTTTTTTTGGGTGGAAAAATAAAATAAAAACATTGAAATAACAAAAAACAAAATGTAGGAAATACATTTAAAAAAGGGATATTTACTCGCGAGTCGCGACCCATAAAAATTGGCCGCGACCCGCAAATGGGTCCCGACCCACTGTTCGGGAACCACTGGTCTAATGCATCCCATCTAATGGTTAACTCATTGAGTGAAATGGAAATGTTACGCTGCACTCTGCACCTGAAAGGACAGAGGCCCTGCCATCTCACTACCGTGGCAGTGGGGCATGATGTGCTCCAATGGTCTTTAACGTTTTTCAGGCCAAGGACCCTTTAGCTGAGAGAGATATGATGAAGCAGCCCCCCCCCCCCCCCCCTCCCGCCACACTACATATTGTATACAATTGTTTTTCATACATTTCATAGATAGTTGGATTCATGCTAATGTGTATTTTCAGATAGTTAACCTTTTAAAAATATTTAGTCAGCTTGACTGTTGGCTCTGTACTTGGTCTGCTCTTTTTCCCTTTACAACAACTCTCCAAAAATAGCTACAAGCTACAAGCTCACAACGCCTCGCAGCGCGAGGCGTTGTGATCTTGTAGATTTTCTATTTTCGGCTAATGTTCCCCATCACACAAATATTTTGGCAGACCCCCGGTAGTAACTCTGAGGATAAAATAAAATCTTGAAAGTATTGGAACATTTTGAATAATTTTGCATTTGTCTTCTTTCCTGGGGGTCCCTGGCACAAACCCTTTTCAGGTGGTTGTCCGCGGCCAAATACATATCAATGTAGGGTACTAGGGTTCCTTGATTTGAAAACCTTTGAAAACCACTGATGTAGACAGCACGCTATTGGGGTTAAGCTGTGCCTAGGTGAGTATGCAACACTGATTGCAATCAAAATCCATCCGGTTTCAACATAACACTCACGTTCAACGATTTAGACGACATTTCCAAAATAATTAACATTAAGGTTAAGCCGATATTCTTCTCAAAATTAGCAAAAGTATTTACGTTGTATCACGTTACGCATAGTTACGCAAAGGACAAGGGAGTACTGGCCAATCATAGCGGGAGAGAGAGAGAGAGAGAGAGAGAGAGAGAGAGAGAGAGAGAGAGAGAGAGAGAGAGAGAGAGAGATACAGAGATAGTCCCAGCAGACAGAAGGAAATCCCAGCATGCCTTGAGCCACACACCATCATTTTTTCCCCTCTATTGTGGTGTAATGTGAGCTGGGAAGCCAGGTTACATGTTTATGGTGATTAATGTTGTTGCTTTATGTTGGGGTGGCCTTTATTTGTCATTGTCATACTAATGGATGTTACTGGTTATGAACCCCCCCCCCCCCCCCCACCCACACACACACACACAGACACACACACACACACACACACACACACACACACACACACACACACACACACACACACACACACACACACACAGCCCCCGGCAGTACATTGTCCCACCCACACTTACAGTGCTCCCCACACCCACGCCCAGAGTTAAATTAACACAGGATGTTTTGGGTGGAAACCTTGTATGTCCAAAACCGTTTGCTTTCCAGGAAAAAGAAAAGGAAACGAGAACAAATGTTCAAATGGATCCAATGTAGATAACTCTACATTGAGTCTGTGTAAGATAGCATTGCGTAAGATAGCATTGCTCCAGACCACACAAAATATAAAAGGAAATAAAGCCTGAGAACACGGAACTAGCGAACATAAATAATTAGTTTCCCCCCCATTACAAGCAGGAATTGTGTGGAGAGAGAGAAGGTGAGTGGAAATGGTTAAACAACACTTTTTGTAGCTTTTGCGGTTTTGTAGCTTTATAGCTGCAGTTGAAGCCAGCTCAACTTGTATTGTAGCTTTGCACATTTTGTAGCAGCTACTCACATCGGGTGTAGGCTTTGTATCTTCATGTGGCTGGTTTCCATTGGAAATGAATGGAAGCCTATAGCTGTGTATTTTCATGTCGCTGGCTTCCATTGGAAATGAATGGTAAATTGTAGCTTTGCATCTTCATGCCGCTGGCTTCCTTTGGAAATGAATGGTAGACTGTAGCTTTGTATCTTCTTCATGTTGCTGGCTTCCATTGGAAATTAATGGTAGACTGTAGCTTTGTATCTTCATGTCGCTGGCTTCCATTGGAAATGAATGGTAGACTGTAGCTTTGTATCTTCATGTCGCTGGCTTCCATTGGAAATGAATGGTAGACTGTAGCTTTGTATCTTCATGTCGCTGGCTTCCATTGGAAATGAATGGTGGACTATAGCTTTGTATCTTCATGTGCAGTGGTGTAAAGTAACTAAGCACTTTTACTCAAGTACTGTACTAAGTACACTTTTGAGGATTTTTTGCTTTACTGGAGTATTTCCCATTTTCAATACTTTTACTTCTACTCCACTACTAGAGGCAAATATTGTACTTTTACTCCACTACACTTATTTGAAAACTTTAGTTACTAGTTACTTTGCAGAGATAAATGATTATGGCGTTACGACGAGTGAAAAGCTCAAAAGCTTCTATCCTAGGTATGTATTGTGATTTGTGGTGCATATTAATAATCCAATTGATAATAATAAGCTTGGTAAAAAAGAAAAGGATAATAAACTCTCCCTAAAATATCCCTGCAAATGACTGGTGTCGCCTAGCGTGACATAGTCAATGTGCGACATCTTCTCAGTCTATCGTTAGACTAGGCCAAGGAAGAAATGCTACCCTACATTTTTCAAATCAGCCTCATGGTGGCACTGTAACAGGCAGATTCATGTTTTGGCCTATAACTCTAACTGTAGGTCATACAATCAACATATTTTTTCCCCAGGATTTTGTGGCATTCTTCCATGGCCTAGTGGGGACATGCGTGCAAAATGTCACGGAAATCGGTTCATGATTTGAAGCATTTTGTACAAAACAGGCCACTCCTGCAAACTTTGTAAGACAATCTTAGCCAATCAGGGTGCAATATGAAAAATCTGACAAATCTGTGTACCGATTTGTGTGATGGTAGGACAAAATTTGTAGGAGTAATATCCAAACATTTGTTTTGCCAAAATCGGCCTCCTGGTGGCGCTATAACAGACCGGAAGATTTGGGCCAGAGGTTCGGCCCTGACCTCCGTGCCTTTGGATATACAAATAACCTGCATATTGTGCAAAAAATATTATTTTTTACGAATTATCATTACAAATTCATAAAATAACCCTTGTTATAAAAAAAACTAAGCTGTCCTTTAAAACAAAGAAAATAATAATAGAAAAAAGAAATATGCATTTTTTGTTTATAAAGAGCTGAGGAAACATGGACACATTTTATAGAAATTATTACAGTACTATTCATGATATAAAGCCATTTAACACTTATTGCACATTATGAATGGTTTTAATGATAGGCAAAACTATTTTGTAACTTTTGTCATCTTCATTTAATTTTAGATGGTGGTCAGCCACACACTCACAGTCACAACCGGCCAATAAAAAAGATTCTGTTCAGAATTTGTCGCCTCACATCTTTCCACAATATAATAGAAAAAACTCAATAGTGGGCTCGATAAAAGCCTGGATCAATAAGCAGGATCAAGAAGGTGCTCATTATCAATAAAATGAACAAGCTCCATCCCTAGTCTTCATGTGGCTGGCTTCCATTGAAAATGAATGGTAGCCCGTAGCTTTGTATCAGCCAGTGTGAACCAAGGGCCCAGCATCCGCCTTTGAAACTGAGTCTATATAGGAAGTGACAGTTCATATGAATGGCCTGTAGTTTTGCGGTTTTACCCCTGCTGGTGTCAGAACGTTGACTTACGTAACTTTGTCCATTTATTTTTACTGTCTATGGTGTGAACACAGTAGTGGTGTAAAGTAACTAAGTACATTTACTCAAATACTGTACTTAAGTACAATTTTTAGGTATTTTTACTTTACTGGAGTATTTCCAATTGTCAGTACTTTTACTTCTACTCTACTACATCTCAGAAGCAAATATTGTACTTTTACTCCATTAAAATGATTTTAAAACTTTAGTTACTAGTTACTTTGTAGATTTTGATTATTATTACAAAACATACATTACTCACTTCAGCCCTATACATTTTGACCATTTGAAAATAGCCGATCTACAAGCTCACAATGCGTCGCGATGCAACACATTGTGAGCTTGTAGATCGGCTTGTAGATTTTTATACATTTTGAAAATGTGCGAAATGGGACATTCTGCATAATACTTTCTACTTTTGGTACTTTAAGTACATTTTGATTACACCAATCCTTTTGTACTTGTACTCTTCCAAATTTGGAATTCCGGACTTTTGCTTGTAACAGATTATTTCTACATTGCAGTATTGATACTTTTACTAAAGTAAAACATGTGAGTACTTTTTCCACCACTGGAACACAGCATTAGAGTTACAGTTACCTGGTTGGATGGGGGATCGCAGGTCGGTGCTGGGGGAGGTCCTCATTGATCCTGTGCTCCCATGGGTTGCGCAGTACTCCATCACGTCTGCAAACTCTCTCCTGTTCAGAAACACATCAAAGAACAAGAATGAGTGATGATCACACAGTCATACATGCACTTTGTCTATGCATCTGTCATTTTAGATTTATTTGGCTATTCAAGAATAGCAGATATACAAGCTCATAGCGCGTCACTTCGTGCCACACTATGAACTTGTAGATCTGCTATTATTGTATAAATTGGGAACATTAGTGCAAATGTTTTTTTAAAGCGAACATTTTTAACTACAATCTTTTCTTCTGGGGGTCCCTGGAACAAAATATTTTGAGATGGGGTTGGTGGCCAAATCCTACATAAAATTAAGGAAACCTCTGTCGACAGGATCTGTCTGTTTAGAATCTGTCTGTCCTGCCCGGTTCTCCTCAATGGCTGGAATAGCAATTGATCTGAATTTGTTTGCATCTGTTTATGAGCGGGTGTTTGTGTGCATTCTCTGTGGGTCTGCGCCGCACCGACGGGACACCCGCGCTTAAGTGCGTCTGTGTTGGACCTGTTGCAGGTACAAAGTACAAAGTCACTTTCCATCCCTGATATACTGTCTGTGCACAGCGCATAACCCAAACTCTGCACATACTTTGGCTGCTCATATGCCCGGACGAGTATGGACTAGTATATATCATTTTGGGAACCACTGATATAACAACATGTGTTTTTTCAGAAAAAAAGACTTAGAAAACGGGACCTGAGTTGTCTCTGCACTTGGACCCCTTTTTTTTCTGTCAACACCAAATTACTTTGACATAAAAAGCTGATCTACAAGTGACATTGTAGAGCCTTTTCTGTGAAGAATTTGGTGTAAACGTAAATACTAGCAAACCTCGTACAGAGCCCAGTGGGACTAAGTACTGTACATAGGGGTTAAGTGGTTAAAGTAAGTTCCGGACTGCATCTTTTAACACGATCCATATTTACAATCCATTCCCCTGCATCAGAGAAGCAACTTTTTTATCTGCATTAAAAAAAAAAGCTGAAAATCACTAATCGATGCTCCATGGCTGGCTGGCTTTTGGTGCAAACTTCGCTATAGAGCTTTAGTTCCACATAGGAAGGCAGAGATAGCCAGTAAGAAAAGGCCTGCTTTGTGACTGTCCCTGGGTGCTGACGTGGTCGCTGGCCAAGGTGACCCGGCCTTTTAAATGAGACCTCCTAAACTTTGGAACGCATGGCCCAAGGGACTCACAGCCAACACAGTCAGCATCTGCTTTTTTAAAAGCCGTCTCTTTACTTTCTCCTTTCTGTTATTTTTTTTTACTGAGACAATAAAATGTATATGGCTGTATGTCCAAAACGGTTACTTTTCAAGAAAAAAAAGAACGCATGCACACGCACACGCACACGCACACACACACACACACACACACACACACACACACACACACACACACACACACACACACACACACACACACACACACACACACTTAACCACTTTCAAACTGTTCCAAAAACAGTGAAAATAGTGAATCTACAAGCTCACAACAAATTGGCTTTTTTTCCACTACGTTTGCCTGACACTAGGCTACTTCTTCTACCACTGAAGCCAATTACACATGGATATTATGACTGTTCAGCAACTTTTCTAGGTAAGAACATGCAAATTGGAACTGTACCCTGTTCACCAAGACTTTGTGGCTGCTGGTCATTAGCAGTTGCATATCCAGAACTTATTTTCATGAATAAAAGGTTGCTTTAACCACTTTAACCCATTAAAACCGGGAACATGTCTGTGTGTCATTTCTATCTACAAGCTCAAGCTACACGCTTGTAGATCTGTTATTTTTGATAAATCTTGGCAATTTGTGCAAATCTTTAATATATATACTTTTTAAAGCGAACATTTGTAACTCAAATCTTATTGCTTCTGGGGATTCTACAAATGTCTTCTAAAGCCTACAGTTTTTTGAAAAACGTATGTTTCTATATAAGTAGACCCCCAAAATGATACGTATTTGGCTGCGGACCGCCATCTCAAAGTGTTTTGTTCCAGGGACCCCCAGAAGCAAAGATTTGAGTTAAAAATGTTTGCTTTAAAAAAATATATATATTCAAAGATTTGACACAATTTCACAACATATTTTTCAAAAAATAACAGATCTACAAGCTCGTAACGCGGCATTCGGTGCCGCACTATGAGCTTGTATATCTGCTATTTTTGAATAGCCCAAAGAAATCTAAAAATGACACACAGATGCGTTCCCAGTCTCATTGCGTTAAACCCCAGCATCCGTTTTGTGGGGAAATGCATATTTTTTTCTTCTCCAAGCTATGTTGCAAGGAAAACCTTGGATGATTTCTGTTTCGGTAAGGCCTGATTAAAAAATAACACTGTGCTTGACACATAACTTGGTATGAAACAATTGTATAAGTGATATTGGTCAATTCCAAATGTTATCCAATTAGTCTGCGGCACCCCTGGAATGGCATCATGGCACCCTGGGGTGCCGCGGCACCCACTTTGAGAAACCCTGCATTATGTGGAGTTTGCATGTTCTCCCTGTGTCTCCTAGGGTAGGTACCCTCACAAAAACATGCAGTAATCCTGGTCTCTATACTGCCTCCCCCTGGTCAGCCGGGTCGCCTGATGGAGGGGAAAGGAACTGGTTGGAATAACGTGTTCCTTCCACATGCTACGTCCAACTGGGGAAACTCCCCCCTGTCAGGTGATAAGAAGGCTTGTTAGCTCTCATGCATTGAAGGAGGCATATGAGCTCGGCTAGGCAGGCAGAGGGAGTGTAGCGCCCAGGATTACTTAGACAATTGGCAAACCCTGCATTAGGGTTAACCACTTAAACCCAAGCATCCGTATTGTGGGTAAAGCTTCCGCAGAAAATAGCAGATCTGTGAGTTTTCTAATAGTAATCTAAATCTGGATGAGTAACTAGCAACTAAAGCTTTCAAATATTTGTAGTGGAGGAAAACAGTACAACACATTGAAAAATGTACATACTCAAGTCAAATATGAGCACAAGTCACGGTACTTTGCTTGCACGGTTTGCTTCATCACCGTTAAAATCATTCTATTATTCTACTTAGGCTTGTAAGTTGCTTGTAAATATATAGTTGTGGCTTTTGGGGCTTCTTTCTAAAGTGTAGTTGCTTATTTGGGCTTGTTTCCACAATGTTGTTTAAGTCAAACATTTTCATGTCAAGGACCCCCAAAATGTATATATATATTTGTCCCCCCATAGAAATTTGTTTCATATTTCTTTCAAAATGTATTTTTGAAATAGACAAGCTCACGACACATTGCAATGCTTGTAGATATGCTATTTTCAAATAGCCGTGTGGTCTTTAGGTCTTGTTTTTGTAGAACTGTCCGCTTGTTTCTCTCGCAAAATGTGGCAACGCTGGATGGGAGCTGTAACTGCTGCAATATCACATAACTCACACTGCAGAGATGACTCACGCTGCACTGTAGCCTACCACCAGTAACTAAGTACATTTACCTGTGTATTGTACTTAAGTAAAAAAAAAAAATCTGTATCTGTACCTTAATAGTATTTGTATTTTTGGAAACTTTGACTTTGACTGCACTATATTTCAACGGGGAAAAAATGCTTTTGACTCCACTCCATAGGAAGGGGGGGAAAAGTACATTTTGAATTAACCACTTAAGCCCTATTTCAAATACAGTGAAAATAGCAGATCTACAAGCCTACAATGCATCACATCAACGAGGAGACGTGTTGTGAGCTTGTAGATCTGCTATTTTCACTGTCTGGAAATGTCTGGAAAATCTTTTGGCGAAAATGTACTTTGAATACTCAAGTAGTTTAAAAGGATGCATTTTTGAAAGTAAAGCAAACTGTACTCCAGTACTTCAACTCAAGTACAAATTTGACTGATCTACTTTCACTCGTAGTGGAGTAACATTTGACCAGGAGTATCTATGTTACAGTATGATGGGAAAACCAGTCAGATTGAAAAAGGAGCACACGTTTTCTGGGGCGAGACGGAGCGATCAAGATGTTTTATGGCCAACCAGGTGCCTGGTTGGTCTTATAACCCTTAGTATACAGACTTACTTTCTGAAACGTGTGTGATTTCAATGGATAGGAAATTTGTTTACTATCAGGGGTCTTCAACAGGGGGTCCGGGATCCCTAGGGGGTCCGGGATCCCGAGAGGGCTCCTCAGAGATACTGCAGGGGGGCCGCCAAATCTTTGTGTGATAGGTACTTTATTATTTTATGGCATTCGTATTCTGAGAGGAACATTAGCCGAAAATAGCCAATCTAAGCTCACAGGGAGCTTTGCAGATTTGGTGTACGGGGGGAAAAGAGCAGACCAAGTAAAGAGCCAAAGGTCAAATTTACAAATATTCAGGGTTAAAGTGGTTAAATGTCTGAAAACACACATACTGGCTAAACCCACTATTTGAGGATTTAGGAGTGCGCAAGGGGCTTTCCCATGCAAAAGTTGCTGTTTTGGGACACCTGCCTTACCCGCAAAACACCTGCACTACCTGTTACATTATGCATAGGCGTGGTTTGGGCATTACAATAATAAAACCAATCACTGTGCCAGATGCCATTACCTTTAAGAGAAGACTTCGCAAGCCATTATCCCCAATGCAACCTTACGTTCTCTTCTTTTGGACATTGGATATGTGTTCACTTTATAGGCTTAAGCCTTTGATTGCCTTTCAATAAAACCACATTTGATAGACATGTGACTTGTGTAATCAGGTCATTATTTCCTGCGTAGGCCTAATCGATGAATACAACTGAAGTGTGTAATTTGGAGAGCATTGCATTGCGCGATACACAAATTGTCTTCTTTGAATAGACTATCATCTTATATAAACACAATTGACACAAGGAATTGACACTCTCACTTCTGCTGATTATAGGAACATTTGAATCACAGAGATGTGCTGAGAATTAGGAGAG